>NC_081553.1:233520290-233545290 GCF_963082655.1 Stomoxys calcitrans | reverse complement strand
AAAGTGAGTGAACACTGGAATTCATGAAGTCATGCACATTGTCATTTATTTCTTTTGTCGTATGCATTAATTAAATGACAGGGAAAGTGCGCAGAACAGAGAGGAACATCGCTGTCACGGCAAATGCAAGAGAATTTGTAAAAACAATGCTGTATGTTGCAGTGATACACAAGCCACAGTATTATGCGTGACACAGTAGGGAGAAAAGTCTTAATAAAAGTTATGCTGCATCCGCAAATGCATGTGAGGAAAGTTTATACATACACCAGGGTGTTTTGGGACTAAGAAGCGAAATGTTAATAAATGCTTGTACTAAAAAGTTTAAATTTTTTTGCGGGCAAAATGAAACTCGTTAACAGACTGAGGAACTGCCGTTGCTAGATCGTCTGAGAATTTATATACCCACCACCGTAGAATAGGGGGTATATTCATTTAGTCATTCCGTTTGCAACACATCGAAATATCAATTTCCGATCCTACAAAGTATATATATTTCGGATCGTTGTAAAATTCTAAAGCGATTTAACGACGTCCGTGTGTCTGTCCGTCTGTCTGTTCGTCCGTCTGTTATAATCACTCTAGAGCCTTCAAAAATTGAGATATTGAACTGAAATTTGGAACAAATACGTCTTTTTGATGCACTCTGGTTAAGTTCTTGAACGGGCCAAATCGGACCATATTTGGATATAGCTGCTATATAGACGGATTTTCCGGTTAAGGGTCTAATGCCCATACAAATTAATTTTTCATCCGATTTTGCTGAAAATTGAAACAGGGAGTAGTCTTAGGCTTTCCGACAAGTGACCTAAATATGGTTCAGATCGGACTATGTTTAGATGTAGCTACCATATAGATCGATCTCCCGACGAAGGTTCTGAAGACCATAAAAGCTTTATTTATTACCCAAATTTGAAACAGTGAGTTATTTGAAGCCTCCCGATATCTGACCTTAATAAAGATTAGATCGGTCCATACTTAGATACAGCTGCCATAAAGACCGATCTCCCGATAAAGGGTCTGAAGCCCATAAAAGCTGAAATTTAATATTGTGCGCAGTTTGAACCCTCTCAACATCCGACCCAAATATGGTACAGATGGGACTATATTTAGATATAGCTGCCATATAGACCCCGGAGGCCACCGTAGCGCAGAGGTTAGCATGTCCGCCTATGACGCTGAATGCCTGGGTTCGAATCCTGGCGAGACCATCAGAAAAAATGTTCAACGGTGGTTTTCCCCTCCTAATGCTGGCAACATTTGTGAGGTACTATGCCATGTAAAACTTCTCTCTAAAGAGGTGTCGCACTGCGCCACGCCGTTCGGACTCGGCTATAAAAAGGAGGCCCCTTATCATTGAGCTTAAAACTTGAATCGGACTGCACTCATTGATATGTGAGAAGTTTGCCCCTGTTCCTTAGTGCAATGTTCATGGGCAAAATTTGCATTTTTCCCATATAGACCCATCTGCAGATAAAGGACCTAGAGCCCCTAAAAGCTTTATTTTTTAAACGATTTCTCTGAAATTTGAAACAGTGGGTAGTTTTACGCCTCCCAACATAGGACCCAAATATGGTTCAAATCGGAATATATTCAGGGTCTGAAGCTCATAAAAGGGTCTGAAGCTCATAAAAGCTCTATTTATTACCCGATTTCGTTGAAATTTGAAACAGTGGGTAGTTTTAGGTCTCCCGACGTCCGTCCCAAATATGGTTTGTAACAGACAATATTTAGATACAGCTTCCACACAGATAGATCTGTCGGTAATGGGTCTGAAGCCCATAAAAGCTTTATTTTTTAACCGATTTCGCTGAAATTTGAAATAGAAAATTGAACAGTGACTTCTAATTATTAGACCACTCAATGTCCGTGCCGAATTTGGGTGCATAAGTTATCCAGTTTTCACCACATTGTGGCAAAAGGGGGATTATATATACACCCGAAGTTGAGGGTATCCAAAGTTCGGCCCGGCTGAACTTAATGCCTTTTTAATTGTTTTATGATCTATTCTTATGGTAGCTATGTCAAGTTATAAACCGACTCGAATTATACTGAGGATACATGTCACAGGTAAAATTTAAGCTCTATAAGTTAAGGATTGTGCACAAGTAATCAAAGGGTAGGATATATTTAAATGGGATAAATACCAGGTTGTGAACAAATTCCGATTATATTTTGCATAGACCTTAAAAGTAAAATAAGGAAGGGGAGGCACAAGTTAGAGAATACCGACAATATAATATCCTTCAATCACATAATATACAAATATTTACAATATAAGGGTTAAGTTCGGCCGGGCCGAACTTTGGATACCCACTACCTCGGGTATATATGTAAGCTACCCTTTATCAAAATCCGGTGAAAAATGTATACCTTATGCCCCTTAGTAGCTATAATTAAATATGTTCCGATTTGGACCAAATACTAATAAGTACAAGGCATTGTTCAAATGTGTAGAACAAAATATTAATCTTTTTAGTATCTGTATCTAAAAATAAACCGATCTGACCCATATGAGACACGGATGTCGAAAAGCCTAACATAAGTCACTGTGTCAAATTTCAATGAAATAGTACTATAAATGCAAGACTTTAAATCGAGATATCGGTCTATATGGCAGCTATATCCGAATCTGTACCGATTTGGGTCAAGTTGCAGAAAAATATCGAAGAGCTTAATACAAGTCACTGTCCCAAACTTCGGCGAAATCGAACAATAAATGCGCCTCTAATGGGCTCAAAGCCTCAAATCGAGAGATAGGTCTCTATGGTAGCTATATTCAAATCTGGACCGATTCGACCGGGTCGAAGAGCCTAATACAACCCACTGTCTCAAATTTCAGCAACATCGGATAATAAATGCGCTTTTTATGGCCCCAAAACCATAAATCAAGAGATTGGTCTATATGGCAACTATATCTAAATCTGGACCGATATGTCCCATATTGCAAAAGTATGTCAAAGGACTTAATTAAGCTCACTGATTAAATAAATGCGCCTTTTATGGCCCAAAGCCTTAAATCGAGACATCGGTCTATTAGCAGCTATATCCAAAAGCCCAATTGAAAGAGGATGTCGACTGGCCTAAGGCAACTTACTGTTTGAAATTTCAGCAAAATTGAATTACAAATATGGCATTTTTGGGCCTAAGACCCTAAATCGGAGGATCGGTCTATATGGCAGCTATATCCAAATCTGGACCGATCTAAGCCAAATTGACAAAAGATGTCGAAGGTCCGAACACAACTCACTGCCCCAAATTTTGGTGATATCGGAAAATAAATGCACCTTTTATGGGACCATAACCTTAAATCGAGAGATCGGTCTATATGGCAGCTGTATACAAATCTGGACCGATCTGAGCCATATAGCAGAAGTACGTCGAAGGGCTTAACTTGACTCACTGTCCCAAAATTCGGCGACAGCAGACAATAAATGCGCCTTTTATGGCCCCAAAATCTTAAATCGAGACATCGGTCTATTAGCAGCTATATCCAAATCTGGACCAATCAGTGCCAAATTGAAGAAGGATATCGAAGGGTCTAACACAACTCACTGTCCTAAATTTTCGCAAAATCGGAGAATCAATGCGCCTTTTATGGGCGTAAGACCTTAAATAGAGAGAGAGGCAGCTATATCCAAATCTGGACCGATCTGAACCAAATTGACGTAGGATGTCGAAGAGCCAACACAACTGACTGTCTCAAATTCCAACAAAATCGGATAATGAATGTGGCTTTTATTGGCCTAAGACCCTAAATAGGCGGATCGGTGTACATGGGGACTATATGAAGATATAGTGCGATATAACCCATTTTCAAACTTAACCTGCTTTTGGAACAAAAAAGAGTCTGTGTAAAATTTCAGCTCAATATATCTTTGTTTAAAGACTGTAGCGTGATTTTAACAGACAGACGGATGGACAGACGGACGGACATGGCTAGATCGTCTTAGATTTTTAAGCTGATCAAGAATATATGGGTTGCCCAAAAAGTAATTGCGGATTTTTCATATAGTCGGCGTTGACAAATTTTTTCACATCTTGTGACTCTGTAATTGCATTCTTTTTTCTGTCAGTTATCAGGTGTGACCTTTAGTTTGCTTTAGAAAAAAAGTGTAAAAAAAGTATATTTGATTAAAGTTCATTCTAAGTTTTATTAAAAATGCATTTACTTTCTTTTAAAAAATCCGCAATTACTTTTTGGGCAACCCAATATATACTTTACATGGTCGGAAATGGATATTTTGATGTGTTGCAAACGAAATGACAAAATGAATATGCCCCCATCCTTCGATGGTGGGTATAACAAGGAAGCGGAGACACAAGTTTGAGAATACCAACAATATCCTTGTGTAGTTGACACAATATACAAAGCCTGCGTTTGGAAAAAAACTGAGAAAACTGCTGGATGGAAAGCCATATGGACATTTATGAATCGTCTCAGAATGTTGCCACAATAAAAAATTTTCTTATATATTTTATGGCCAGAAATTGATATTTCGAGGTCTCGCAATCGAGATGACAAACAAAATATATGCCTTCATACTACGGTGTTTGATTATGGAAAAAAATGCATTACCGTTGCTGGTCTTTGATTAAGTTTCCAGTATAAAATTATGATAATAAGTATATTCGCATTTTAAATTCATCCAACACCATTACATTTGTGTCATTGTTATTATGTGAAACTGTATCTCAATCGGGGTATTGCCATAACTACTGTTGCGCCAGCCATTGAATTTTCCTCAAGAGTATACAAAATAACACTTCGCATTTGTAAAGACATGTGAGATCATAATATTGTAATAATAATACTGATAATGACTGAAAATAAGCACACACTGTTTAATTGGCACCATATATTCTGTATGAAAGCATATTCATTAATATTAAATACCCACGAAAAAAATCCGCTTATTCTTTAACATTTAAAATGCAAAATGCACTTTCACAGCGGTGTAAGCTGTACTGACCAGTCGTTTTGTTTTGGTCTTTCTGGCCATCGTGTTAATAACTTCCGGTGGTAATTGTTTTGTTGGCTTTGTATGGGAAAACACACATGCATATGTTTGTACATGTATTGCATGTATTTCCATTAATTCCAACCAAAAGAGAAGTTTATTTTACACTTGCATTCGAGAAAAATCAATTCAATTATAATTTGAGCGAGCAGGTGGTGATATTTCAGACGACATTGTTAATAAATAATACAAAGTACAACTCCTCTATTCATTGAAGTGAATAAGGGAGGCTCAACCAAAGGTCGGTCATTTTTGGATTCATAGCTGGTGACGAATCATGGGTTGATGATTATGATGTTGAAAGTTCCCGCCAGAGACAAGACACAAAAAAATTTGGCAAGTTCGGTGGATTGTTAAGGTTTTATTTGATCGCAAAGAAGTCATACCTCATGAGTTCTTATAAAAGGGTCTCCAAAGAAAGGTTTTTTATACTCTCCACCATAGCTTGGGGGTACACTATTTTCGCCATTCGAAATATTGATATCAGACCCAACAAATCACATATATTGTTGATCGTCTTGACATTCTAAGTCAATTTAACCATATCTGTTTCGCTTACGAGTTCCCTCATGATAAAATGGCAGCGTACACTGAACACTTTTCAGTTTCATAAAAAGCACTTGGACACAGTTATCAAACCGTGCCGCCACCCCGAAAAACTTAACTCATAAAAAGCCACCCTTTATATCTTGATCATCTTGACAATTCAAGTCCATCTAGCCATATCCGTCCGTCTGTTGGAATCATCGTAGTATTTATTATAAACGAATAAATCAATTCGCTTCAATATAGTTTCCATGACTAAGACTGCGGTTAGGATCTCTAACATCTTTGCCAAGTATGGCTCAATTCGGGCACCTACTTTTATCCAAATTCGGGCACCTACTTTTATTCAAAAGTCCATGGGAATTTCTTTTTATACCCACCACCGTAGGATAGGGGGTATATCAATTTAGTCATTCCGCTTGCAACACATCGAAATATCAATTTCCGACCCTACAAAGTATATATGTTTCGGACCGTCGTAAAATTCTTAGACTATTTAACGATGTCCATGTGTCTGTTCGTCCGCCTGTTGTAAACAATCTAGCGCCTTCAAAAATTGAGATATTGAGCTGAAATTTGGCACAGACACGTATTTTTGATGCACGCTGGTTAAGTTCTTGAGCGGGCCCAATCGGACGATATTTGGATATAGTTGCTATATAGACCGATTTTCCGATAAAGGGTCTTATGCCCATAAAAACTTTATTTTTCATCCGATTATGCTGAAATTTTAAACGGTGATTAGTTTAAAGCTTCCCAACAATTGACCCAAAATATGGTTCAGATCGGTCAAGGCAGGACAAGGCCGTTTTACTGTCGCTGGCTAGAACGGACGTCTCAGTCATTGAGTCCGTCATGACAGATCACTGTCAGATCGGAAAACTCACTGACAGGCTGAAGATTGAAAGTAACAACTTTTGAGACGAGACCATATCGGCTTAGAATAATTTCCTGATTGCATTTTTATACCCTCCACCATAGAATGAGGGGTATATTAATTTTGTCATTCCGTTTGTAATAAATCGAAATATTCATCCGAGACCCAACAAAGTATATATATATTTGATCGTCTTGACACTCTAAGTTGATTTAGCCATATCCTTCCGTCTGTCCGTTTGCCAAAAGCACTTGAAACTTTGCACAAAATCTTCCTACTGGTGTAGATCGGTTGGTATGGTAAATGGGCCATATCGGTTCATGTTTCGACTTCATGTTTACTTCTTCTAAACAGCGCAATTCTTATACGACTTAGCTGAAATTTTTTTGTTGTGACTTTCAACGCCTGTGCTATGTTTGGCCTAAATCGGTTCATAACTTGATATAGCTGCCATATCCAATTGTATCGGAGTTAGCATGAAACAGCACGTACGATAAACAAGTAAAGTAATTTAGATGCGGGAAAGACCTATGGCTTCGGGCACCGGCTGCTGGGCATATTCCATTCAGCAAGCCACTTTAGGGCAAAGAGAAGCGCAACGAGCAAGTTATTTGGCTATAAAAGTGTTTTTCAAAAAACTTATCCACCCTTGTGTTTCACAAATATCGACTATAGTAAATTTTAATATTTAAGTAGGAATTGTATTCAATGTGTTAATGGGGCATTCGATGACATTCAATTAATGAGAAAACAATTGCAGTGATTGAAGTGAAGTGGAAAATATTGGAAATTTACTTCTGCAGCATTGTATTATTTAAACAAACATTGAAATGGCTGCATTTCTGATTGAATATTCTCGTTTAAATGAGTTTATGTTTGGTCAGACATGCACATGTATGTGGTTATGAAGTCACTTAAATTTACTCGGAAAAACACCTTTCCATATGACTGGGACTTGTTACGTGTATAAAAAAAAAAATAAGTGGTAAATATGATGATAACTTAATCGCCATGTTGTATGTATGGAAAAACCACAATTCTGTCAATATTTAAATTCAATACAATTATACTAAGAGCTTTGAAAGAATGTCTAGTGGTAAAAACGCAATTGGTTCGGCGGGTTCAAAATTTGGCTATCCCAAACTTTTTTTTAGCTTACATCATTGGTGAATTAATTTTAAGAAATCGTATAATTGACACTTCTAAGCGCTCATATCGAATCGGGTGAACGGTTTATATGGGGTCTATATAGAGAGAGAGCTACCGCGCGCATGTTAGTTTGCACTTTCCGAATCGAATCCTGTTAATACGAATTTTCTTAAAAATTTCATTAATCAGGGCTATACGAATCTATTTTGTGTAGCTTTTGGTGCGAAAGTAGAAGATCTTTAGCGTACTCCTCACAACAAACTTCAACACAAATCGATTTAAAATTATGACTTAAAAGTTTTGAAAAAGCTGCCATATTATGCACTCATCCGATTTGACTTCTTCAGCATTTAGAGGACGCAACTCTTAAATAATTTGTCAGAAGTTTTGGACATGGAGTTTTGTTGTGACTTCCAATACCTGCGCCAGATACGGCTCATCTAAAATCTAACGATTTTTCTTTATCCTCTAGAGCACGCGATTCTCATCCGATTTGGCTGACATTTTACAGATGGTACTCCATTAAGATTTCCTACAACTATATCAGATATGGTCTAAATTGGTCCATAAACTTCTCCTCAAAGAGGTTGTTGTTGTTGTTGTAGCAGTTTATTGTGTTCTATCTTTCGTCTGCTAGATTCTGTTGAGTGTCAAGACCCAGTAACTCTGCGACTAAAATGGGGTGTGTCCACAGGGATCTGGGACTGAGTCGAGTGGGTCTGGTCGGGCAGTTAAACAGGTGACGTGTATCGTGCGGTCCCTGGTTACAATCGGGACGTACATCATGCACGTCGGCATCAATCCTTGCTTTGTAGGAGTTGAGGCGGCTGTATCTGCTGGAACGTAATTGAGTCAGAACTACTCTGGTTTGCCGGGGGAGGTCAATTTCTGCAAGTGCAATGGGAGTTGGTCGTTCTCCAATAACTACATTTCGTGTCTGCATGAATGTTGTCTAGACCTGCTTGATATGCCGCTGGATCTAGAGGTTCTCTCTTTTAGCGCTGAACCTCACGCTCTAGATCATGTAGGTCAACCTTAGGGCTTCTGGGCGGTGGATATCTATCCACAAGATATTGATTTGGATGGTCTCTGCGATAACAGCCCAAAAGGTATTGCTTAGACAGCATTAAGTTAAGTCTTCGCACTGGTAGGATCTTTGTCTCCTGATGGGGGTGGTCTACATGTTCGGAGGGCGGCATTCTGACAGATCTGAATATTATTCCACTGCGTGTCACAAAGTTGACGAGACCACACTGGCGCTGCATAACTTACCACAGACCGGCCAATTGCTTTGTACGTGGTCAACAAGGTCTCTTTGTCTGCACCCCAAGTGCTGCCAGTAGAAACCAGGTCCTCAAGAGACTTGAGGACCTGGTTTCTACTCAGAAGATCAGGGGATCTTCACTCAGAAGATCAGGGGATGCAATGGAGATGTCTGGCGAGCTGCTGCACCTCCTCATAATCCTAGTGGGGGCATCCTCATTCACCGTGCATAACGTGGAGCTTTCAAACTGCTCTGCCAAAGCTATGCCACGCTGTGTGATGCGCATTAAAGTCCCCTAGAGCCAGACAATTATGGCCAGATAGCAATCCACTTATGTCGGGGTTGTAAGCTTGGCCATTAATCGGGACACAGATAACAATCGGCGGTTTATACACGTTGTATATCTCTATCTCGGCAGTACCAGACCTGACAGCTACTCCATGTAGGGGTCACTAGCGCCATGCATAGGCGAGATAGGTCTATATTGCACGGAATGGTGTATCACGAAAGCCAATCCCCCACCTTCATTCCTTGAGCGATCCTTACGTAGCACATTGTATTCGTGCAAGCTGCAGGTGTTGATCAGCTTAGTCTCCTGGATCGCTGCGACCAATATGCTCTTCCGACTCATGAAATCCACAATCTTATCGATCTTGCCACGGAGTCCTTTGCAGTTTAGCTGCAAAAACGATACACTTCCCGCCACTGGCCTGGCAATATTTGAGCTGGGATGCAGCCGTTGCGCATATTGCCGTACAGGAGAGGTCGGGGGGTCACATAGTCCGACGACGAGGACGCAGAAGGCGACGACGACGCTCACTGCTGGCTATGTTCGCACAGCCCCTTGCGACATAACCAGTATGACTATACTCCCGTAGTGAAGTGAGGCCAGAGCAAAATCGGAAATATACCCACTCCATGCACCGGTTACACCTCACCGACCGATGATGGAGGTGGTTCTTGCAAACCGAACAGCACCAGAGTCCGGGGTTCTTTTCAAATCCGGAACGGGCCAGAATTGTGCGGAGAAGGCACTCCGGGATGTGCCTCTCCCATGACGGAAAAAGACGAACATGTACACTGAGGCGGCAGCCCTTGCCGATGAGGAATCTATCGGGTCCATCCAGTGCGTACAACCGGCTGCCATGGGATTGCCTCAAAGAGGTGTAGCACTGGGGCCGTTCGGACTGGGCTATAATTATGAGGCCCCTTATCGTTGAGCTTAAACTTGAATCTGACTCACATTGATATGTGAGAAGTTTGCCCCTTTTCCTTAATCAAATGTTCATGTTCGAATTATTTTGTTCTCCATGTAAGCATGTAAATGAAATATTGATAGTTATTTCAAATTTTTACGCACAAGGCTTACATAAATTAATCATTTCAATAAGAATGATTGTTTGGCTTTATTTACCTTCGGGCTGGCTTTCTAGAATTGTACTCGTTTCGAAGGTTTACTCATAAATAATGCACTGCATAATTTCCTGCTGTAACGGTTACCTTTGTTTAAATAAAAATGCATACAAAGTAGCAATCAAAAATATCCTTGTTTAACTATTCGTTGAAACAGCTCTCATATGAATTGGATTCAATCGCATAAGGACCTCTTGGCAGTGCCATAAACAAGCAAGCAAGCAATCATCGAAACAAATGGCTTTGAAAACCGAAGCTGGTGAAATAAGAGAACGATGCTATTAACCTGTCGTTACATTAGGCATCAGGTACCAAGGGGGAATGTAAACCCAGTCAACATGAGAGTTTCCGAATAAACGAGTGCTGTTATGAAAACTAAAACCTAATAGCTTTACATGCAACAACGAAGGGGAGAATGTTGTAAGAATGCAATAAACGTTGTGCTCTTACGGTTGCTGTTATTGTTGTGTTGTTTTTCGAATTTCATTCCTCAAAGCGTTATTTTCGATTTTTGTTTTGTAATACCCTTGCGGAGGTGAAAAAACATCTTCTTTTCACCCCCTCCCCTCAATGAAACACATAAATTTCCAGATTACATCAAAGTTATTTTAGCACTCTGCATAAGCGTAGCAACAGGGGGAGCTAAAGGGGCCTAAAATCTTCAGAGTTCTGAATCAGAGAGGAAATGAGTTTATACGAGAAAAGGTAAGAACTGCGTCCTGTCTTTGCTCAAAAGTCATCCCAGAAGTTTAAAGTTTATATGGACCATTTCATACTCTACAAGGACAGGTGTTGGTCGTGGTCAAAGCAAAACTCAGGATGCATAATTTAAAAAAAGGCATTTTTTTAACCATTTTTGTCCGAAATGGGTATTTTAAAGGACACTTTCAAATGCAAAACTCAAAAATTATGTTTAAGATATCTCTTTTTGTTGTTTCCTTAGAAATCAGACCACAAATAAAGTCTGTTCAAAGCTTCATATGAATTTTCGAAAGGCCGAAGTGACCAACGAACAAAGTAGGGCCTTGAAAATTTGCGCATTATCTCGTTAGAACCTCAGCTAAAACTATTAAAACAAGTAAGAGCGTGCTAAGTTCGGCCGGGCCGAATCTTATATACCCTCCACCATGGATCGCATCTGTCGAGTTCTTTGCACAGTGTCTCTTTTTAAGCAAACAAAGTATTATGCATTAGGACTGTTATGATATTGGAGCTTTATCAAGTTATAGGCAATGAATTGAATGCAGAACATTGTATGGTTGCCCAAAAAGTAATTGCGGATTTTTTAAAAGAAAGTAAATGCATTTTTACACTTTTTTTTCTAAAGCAAGCTAAAAGTAACAGCTGATAACTGACAGAAGAAAGAATGCAATTACAGAGTCACAAGCTGTGAAAAAATTTGTCAACGCCGACTATATGAAAAATTCGCAATTACTTTTTGGGCAACCCAATATAATATTTCAATTCATTCGGATAAGAATTGCGCCTTGTAGGGGCTCAAGAAGCAAAATCGGGAGATCGGTTTATATGGGAGCTGTATCAAGCTATAGATCGATTCAGTCCATATGAAATACGTATATTAAAGGTCATGGGTGAAGCCGTTGTACAAAATTTGTGCCAAATCGGATGAGAGTTGCGCCCTCTAGTGACTCAAGAAGTCAAGACCCAAGATCGGTTTATATGGAACCCATACCCGGTTATAGACCGATTTGTGTCATACTTCGCACAAATGCTGTAAGTGATACCAAAACACCACATGTAAAATTACAGCCAAATCGGATAAGAATTGAGCATTCTAAAAGCTTAAGAAGTCAAAACCCAATATCGGTTTATATGCTGGCTATATCAGGTTATGTACCGATTTCAACCATACTCAGCACAGTTATTGGAAGTCACAATAAAACACTTCATGTAAAATTTCAGCCAAATCGGATGAGAACTGCGCCCTCTAGTGGCTCCAGAAATCAAGATGCAAGATCGGTTTATATGGCACCTATACCAGGTTATGGACTGATTTGAACCAACCTTCGCACAAATGTTGGAAGTGTTACCAAAACACCACATGTAAAATTACAGCCAAATCGGATAAGAATTGAGCCTTCTAAAAGCTCAAGAAGTCAAAACCCAATATCGGTTTATAAGCCAGCTATATCAGGTTATGAACCGATTTCAACCAAACTCAGCACAGTTGTTGGAAGTCACAATAAAACACCTCTTGTAAAATTACAGCCAAATCGGATAAGATTGCGCCTTCTAAAAGCTCAAGAAGTCAAGACCCAAGATCAGTTTATATGGCAGCTATATCTGGTTATAAACCGGTTTGGACCATACTCAGCACAGTTGTTGGAAGTGATATCAAAACACTACTTGCAAAATTTCAAATCAAATCAGACGACAAATGTGCCCTCTAGAGACACAAGAAGTCAAGACCCAAAATCGTATTATATCGCAGCTATATCAAAACATGGACCGATTTGGCCCATTTACAATCTCAACCCACCTACACCTATAAGATTTGTGCCGAATTTCAAGCGGCTAGCTTTACTCCTTCAGAAGTTAGTGTGTTTTAAAAGACAGACGGACAGACGAACTGCCATGGCTAGTTCGACTTAAAATGTCATGACGATCAAGAATATATATACTTTATGGGGTCCTAGACGCATTTTTCGAGGTGTTACAAACAGAATGACGAAATTAGTATACCCCCATCCTGTGGTGGAGGGTATAAAAATTTTAAATAGTTTTCTCTACCAGTTTCCAAACGGCAGATGTTGTACTAGTCTTTTTATTTCATCCCACTGTGCGTCGGAATCACAGGAGCGTGTAGGTCCGCCCCGCTGGCAGGATTGGAACATGTACCCTTTTGAGGTCGACATTCTAAGGGAAGGCGTGTACGATCGTCTGTGCGGTGAGAAAGGCTAAAAAAAAGTTTTTATATGTATTGCGTGGCATGACAGGATTCTGCAAAGAGTGGATTGATAGACAGATGCTGTGTTTTAGGATGATAAGACCTCGGTACACTCGAAGTCGATGTGTAGCTAGGACTGCCGGAGGAGAGTACAATCTATTGGGTTGCCCAAAAAGTAATTGCGGATTTTTTAAAAGAAAGTAAATGCATTTTTAATAAAACTTAGAATGAACTTTAATCAAATATACTTTTTTTACACTTTTTTTCTAAAGCAAGCTAAAAGTAACAGCTGATAACAGACAGAAGAAAGAATGCAATTACAGAGTCGCAAGCTGTGAAAAAATTTGTCAACGCCGACTATATGAAAAATCCGCAATTACTTTTTGGGCAACCCAATATTAGGCAGAAGTTCGTGAGGTTACAATTGCCGCAACTGAAGTCCAACAAAGGAACAGGAGGAGAGTACAATCTATTAGGCAGAAGTCCCTGCCGTTACAATTGCCGCAACTAAAGTCCGAGAAAGGAATTTACCATCTTGAATTCAAAAATAATATCGACAATATGGCGGCATTCAAGGCCTTGGAAAGGTGGAAAGCGAGGTTGGGAAGTTGTTGACAATCTCTGAATAAAATCCAGGCTCAAAGAAAAACTCAAAATTTGGTTCCCGTATACAGATATACTCCAGATATTAAGAAAACGGACACATATACCGGGTTTGGCTCCATGTCGGCAAGCGAACCGGTGGTGTATCTTGTAAATTTGCAATTTGTCCTGTAATAGAGGGTATAGCGGTATGGAGTGTTGGTGGTGAGGTGGGAATCTTTCGTAGAGTAGACTGCAAGAAAATGGAGGTTTACTCATCTGTCAACATATGGAAAACGAGCACTGTAACGGGAGTTATAACCGGTTACTGTGTGTGATAGGCCAGCTATGTGATGGGAGGAGTTTTCTTGAGAGGTATGGAAAGGAGATGATCGCTCACTTGATTCGTTCAGTGGGGTCCTATGAGTGTGTTTGCGTGGACGCGCAGAGCCACCTATTGGCACGCACCGTGTAGACAGTTAGGCGCGTGTACGGTCATTTTTCTTCGAGGGGTGCAAATACTTGTTGATGTATGGAATATGGGCTAATTCCTGATCTCTTCTTCTAAATTTGTTCTTGTCTCTAAAGCCTGGTACTGACTTCATTCGCAGCGAAAATGCCTATTAAATGTTGCGCCATCCTACGGACTATATTCTTTGCGAGAACACAAACAACACACAACAAAGACAACATCATGGAAAAAAGAGTTGATTTCGAGCCCATTTCGTGATCATTCAAATACATTTGCAATTAATTGAAGAGTTGAAATTGATAAATTTCAGCGGTGTTTTTCCCCTCCCAATGCTGGCAACATTTGTGAGGAACTATGCCATGTAAAAACTTCTCTCAAAGAAGGTGTCGCACTGCATCAAGCCGTTCGGACTCGGCTATAAAAAGGAGGGCCTTTATCATTGAGCTTAAACTTGAATATGATTGAAATCTGTTCAGATTTAGATATAGATCCCATATATATCTTTTATCCGATATGGTCTTTTAAGCCGCCTGTAGGAGCCAAAATTTTGGTCCGATCTTTACAAAATTTAGCATGAGGTGTTTTATTTGACATCCTCATGTGTGTGAAAATTTTTGTCAATATCGGGCCAGATTTACATATAGCTCCCATATATATCTTTCATCCGATATGGCCTTTTAAAACTGTAGAAGCCACCATTTTGGTCCGATCTTTCAACATTTAGCAAAAGCTGTTTTATTTGACGACCTCATATGTATGCAAAATTTCATCAAAGTCGGCCCAGATTTAGAAAACGATCCCGAGTATATCTTTCATCCGATATAGTCTTCTAAGGTTGTAGAAGCCACTGTTTTTGTCCGATCTTTAAAGAAATTAGCACGAGACATTGTATTTAATGTCCCAATATGTTATTTCAATATCGGTCCATATCTACATATAGCTCTTACATATATCATTCATTCGATATGGCCCTTTAGGCTGTAGCAGACACAATTTTGGTCTTATCGTAAAAAAATTTTACAAAGTCCTATTCAATATTTCAATAGGTATGTAAAATTTGAGTCTGAATAGACTTCAACATAGGTTCCATGCATTGAAAGTGGTGCGTGTTCCCGGTGGTGTAAGGTATTATTTAGTCGGCCCCGCCCGACTTTTTCCTTTCCCTACTGGTTTATAATGAGTTAAATATGGGTACTCATACCTGCACGCCACTATTGGTCATTTTATCGCCACTTCTATGGGTGGCCAACATATATAGTCTACAATGGATCCTGTCTGGGATGGGTTTCGTACTACGCTTCTACGCAGACAAGGTTATGATACTTTTAAGGGTTAGGCATCTGAATCAGCTATGCAAAAGAGCCGAAAATGTCTTGGGGATGGTATACGACTGGCTAGAACTATTGGTCTGCACGTACATCCGGAGAAGACTGACATCTGCCTGTTTTTTTCCGATGACGGGAGTCTTAATGCCACTCACTGTTTCAAATTTCAGCGAAATCGGGTAATAAATAAAGCTTTTATGGGCTTTAGACCCATTATCGGCAAATCGGTCTATATGGCAGCAATATCTAGATATAGCCTGATCTAGTCCATATTCTGGTCGGATGACGGGAGTCTTAGTACAAGTCACTATCTCAAATTTCAGCGAAATCGGATAATAATTTCGGCTTTTATGGACTTAAGACCCTAAATCAACAGACAGCTATATCTAAATATGGTTTAATCTTAACCACATATGAGTCGGATATTGGGAGGCTTAAAACAACTCATTGTTTCTAATTTCATGGAAATCGGAAAATAAATGTGTCTGTTACGGGCCTAAGACCATAAACCGGCATATGGGTCTATATGGCCGCTATATGTAAATATAGTCCGATATGTGCCATATGCTGTTTGAATATCGGGACCCTAGTGCAACTTTCAATTTCTGCGAAATTGGGCAAAAAATTCGTCTCTTACGGGCTTAAGACCCTAAATCGCCAGATCGGTCCATATGTCAGCCATATCCAAAGAAATACCAGTCTGTGCAAAATTTCAACTAAATATCTCAATTTTCAAAGACTGTAACAACTGACTGACACACGGACGGGCAGCCATATGGACACCGTTAAATGGTCTTAGAATTTTACGACGATTAGAAATATGTATATTTTGTAGGGCCGGAAATGGATATTTCGATGAGTTGTAAACGGAATGACTAAATGAATATACCCCCTAACCTATGGTGGTGGGTATAATGGTATAACTTGAGGAGATTTTTTTAAAAATTAAATAAAAATCGTACCCCATTTTATGGAAAATTGTCTTTCTTTGTTCGTCATTGTTGAAAAAAAGCGTCCTCCCTGCACGAGGTTTAGATTTCAACTAAGGACATGGCATTTATGGGTCTTTACCGTATTTTTTTACATACGGTAAATGTTGTTACTTTAAGGCATTAATCACCTTCCTCCTTCCGCCGCTGGGATGTAGCTCAACTAGATCCCACTAAAAGCTACACCACTCACTATCGATCGTGCGTATGAGTCATTGTGTGGGGGGGAGTGTTAGTCACCTGTTTCGGTGAAATTGCATACATCCTAATCTGTCGATACATATTCATAACGTCTAAATGGTTTAGATGACATAAATTCCTTCGCACTGTTGCCTTTGTTGTTATCGTAAGCAACGATTTGTCGATGGGGCCATAGAAAGGTGGCCAGCTATTTTCCATCGCTCTATGACACCTTAATGGTGGTGGCGTCGATGATTTTACCCATCCATTGTGTTACCATTTCATTTTCTTACATTCGGTTCATGTTAACACATGTCAACTATTTTTGCTCGTAATCTTGCTATCTGCCATGCAATGATATGCAATGTCATGCAAAGTTCTTGGAGGGCGCTTCGTGGAGCTATTCGCCGCTTAAAGCTATTCGAGCTTAAAGTGTCAGTGTCACACATTGACACAAGTCTAACACGGTGACACATTAGTCACAACTACGACACAAATAACAAAGGCAACAACAAAAAGCATAAAACAGAGAACATCATGCCTCCACATTTTGCAAATAGGAATACACAACACACACAATACACACGCATGCACAGCCACTCATATATGTGCATACGCGTACATGGATGAAATGATGAGGTTGTGAACATCATAACAACTCTGTAGCACTTATAGACACGTAGTTGTTGGTATTTCTGCCATACATGAAACCTTAGATCCGTGTACAACTAGCACAAATGAATTCTCCGCTATGAAAAAGAGGGTCTCCTTTGGTGGCTTGAGTGGTCTTTGGAAAATAAAGCTTTTGAGGTAAAACTTGGTACAGGTAAGTATTTTCTTGTCTATGGACGTAAGGAGATTCAGTTGGAAGGTAGCTCTCACAAGGATCGACTTCTTTATTTGATATTTTGTGAGCACAGACCTATTATTTCCATTTGTATTAGCATTTGTCGAGTCCTTTGCGCGGTATCTCCTTTTAGGCAATTCCAATTCTGACCATAAATGAATTTAATGCTGAACATTGTAAAAGTCATTGTGTAATATTTCAGTTCATTGGGATAGGAATTGAATCTTGTAGGGGTGGTTGTGTCAAGCTATAGATCGATTCAGACCATATTGGACAAGTATGTTGAAGGTTATGGGAGAAGCCATTGTACAAAATTTCTGGATGAGAGGCTAAATAAGTCAAGATCCCAGATCGTTTTATATGGCAACTATGTCAGGTTATGTACCGATTTACGCCATACTAAGCGCAGTTGTTGAAAGTCATAACAAAACACCTCATGCACAATTTCAGCCAAATCGGATAAGAGTTGCGCCCTCTAGCGGCTCAAGAAGTCAAGATCCAAAATTGGTTAATACAGCAGCTATACCAGTTTATGAACCGATTTGAACCATACTTAGCAAAGTTGTTGGAAGTGATACCAAAACACCACGTGCAAAATTTCAGTCAAATCGGACGAGAATTGCGCTCTCTAGAGACTCAATAAGTCAAGACCCAAGATCGGTTTATATGGCAGCTATATCAAGTTATGTACCGATTTGCGCCATACTAAGTACAGTGGTTGGAAGTCATAATAAAACACATCATGCACAACTTCACTCAAGAAGTCATGACCCAAGATCGGTTTATATGGCAAATTTGTGCAAAATTTCAAGCACCTAGCTTTACTCCTTCAAAAGTTGGCGTGATTTCGACAGACAGACGGACGGATGGACGGAAGGACAGACGGACAGACTGACGGACAGACGGACGGACAGACGGGCGGACAGACGGACGGACAGACGGACGGACAGACAGAGGGACAGACGAACGGACAAACGGATGGACAGACGGACGGACGGTCAGACGGACGGACAGACGGAAGGACAGATGGCGGACATGGCTAGATCGACTTCATGACGATCAAGAATATATAAACTTTATGGGGTCTTAGACGCATATTTCGAGGTGTTACTATCACAATGACGAAATTTCCTATGGTGAAGGGTATACAAATTGAGATATTGAGCTAAAACTTTGCACACATTCTGTTTTTGTCCATAGGGCTATATCATGGTCCAATAAAAGCTAAATTTTTTAACCAATTTTGCTGAAATTTGAGAAAGTAAGATGTGTTAGGCCACTCGACATACTCCTTAAATTTGGCCCAAATCGGTCTAGATTTTGATATAGCTTCTATATAGAGCTAGCTCTGGGTTGATGGTCTTGGCCCCATAAAACGCGCATTTATTATGCGATTTCGATGGAATTTGGGATAGTGAGTTGGGTTATTTCACTCAAAATCCTTTTTCAATTTGGCTCAATTCGGTATTGATTTGGATATAGCTGCCATATTAACCGATCTCCCGATTTAAGGTCTTGGGTCCATAAAAGGCGCACTTAATGTCCGATTTCGCTGAAATTTAGGACAGTGAATTATGGTAGGTCCTTCGACATTTCTTTTCAATTTGGCCCAAATCGGTCCAGATTTGGGTATAGTTGCCATTTACTCCGATCTCTAGATTTAAGGTCTTGGGCCCATAAATGACGCATTTATTGTGTGATTTCGCAGAAATTTAGGACAGTGAGATGGGTTAGGCCCCTCGATATCCTTCTTGTAGACGGCTCAGGTAGGTCCAGATTTGGATATAGCTGCAATATTAACCGATCTCCCGATTTAAGTCCTTGGGTCCATAAACGGCGTATTTATTATCCGATGTCGCCAAAATTTGGTACAGTGTTAGGCCCTTTAACATTTTTTTTTTTTAATTTGGCTCAGATCGGTCCAGATTTGGATATATCTGCATTAAAGACCAATCGCTCGATTCGAGGCTTGGGCCCATAAAAGGGGCATTTATTGTCCGATTTCGCTCTGAAATTTAGGACATTGAGTTGTGTTATGCTCTCCAACATTTTTTTTATTTGGCTTAGATCGGTCCAGATTTGTGTATATATGCCATAAAGACCAATCGCTCGATTCAAGTCTTGGGCACGTAAAAGGGGCATTTATTGTCCGATTTCGCTGAAATTTAGGACAGTGAGTTGTGTAAGGGCCTTCGACAACTCTCTCAATTTGGCACTAATATGTTCAGATTTCGATATACCTGTCATATAGTCCGATCACTAGATATAAGCTCTTGGGCCCATTAAAGGATAATTTTTTGTCCGATTTCGCTGAAATTTAGGACAGTGAGATGTGTTAGGCCCCTCGATATCCTTCTTGAAGACGGCTTAGGTCGGTCCAGATTTGAATATTGCTGCCATATAGACCGATCTCTCGTCTTGGCCCCATAAAAGGCGTATTTATTATCCGATTTCTCTGAATTTTTTTTCATCCTCGTCCCTTATGTTTCAGATCGTTCTACGTTTGGAAGTAGCTGCCAAAAAGACCTATATTTTGTTCTACAAAATTGAACAGTGACTTGTATTTTTTAGACCACTCAATGACCACATCGGACCATATTTCGATATAGCTGCTATGGGTCCATAAATAATGCAATTTTCAGCGGACTATGACGAAAGGTGGTTTCCATATATACCCGAGGTGGTGGGTATCCAAAGTTCAGCCCGGCCGATCTTAATGCCTTTTTTACTTGTTGTATATTATTTTTGATTGTTTGCAAATTGGAGATCTAAACGAAAAACTATAGCTCTAACCACACCTTTGGTCCACTGCATGTTGTACTCCATATAAAATACTCAGTGAAACAGCTGTACCATGGGCGTGGTTAGAGTGTGTATGGTGTCTAGGGTTTAAACACGGCAAAATGGGGGAGATTAGTTTACTTGGCACAATACAATCCCTACCGACCTTTTCGAACAAAAAGTATTTGTGCCATTTTTGGTATGCCTTGCATTACTCTTTCGAAAATTGGCGTGGCTTTGAAAGACAGACGAAGGGACATAACTATTGTATATCGAATAATATTCGAGTGTATGCACTTTATAGGGTCTACGAATCGTCGTAAGAAAGATATGACGAACCCATACAAGTTTGGACGGTAAGCTGTCGGTTTGCACTCTCTTAAATAGTTGCTGCGCAATATTTCCCTCAAAGGCAACTGAAAATTTTGAAAGGCAAGCAAAACCATTTGGCAAATATCCTGTCATTACGCAGATTGTCCCTATACCATTAGCCAGTAGCAATTTGTACCAAACTTATACACGATGTAAAATAGATGGCGGCTGAACTTGCCATCAGGAATGTTCCACTTTTTCCATGGAGCTCAAATTGAAAGCAGCGGGCACTTCATTTGAATTTGTTGTTGCTCCAATTGCATTCTTGGCATATCTGTTTGTGGCAGTAATGAATTTAGTTCCGTTGCATCGAGCCCCATGCTAGTTTGGGTGTAGGTGAGCGTGTGTGTGTGTGTGTGTTAGACTGCCTGGATTGTTAGATTTCACGAATAAAGGCTTGCATAATGTATTCCCCAGTGTCACATTGCGGCTTCAAGCTGGTGAACATGGTGTAGATTTACATACATCCAAAGGGGGAATGGATGTGCGGAAAGAATGTTGGCTGGGTGAATAAAATCAAAGTGATAATTGTTGAAGTTGACTGTGACAATGGTTGAACATGAAAGTCGAAACAACACCGTAATGGTATGTGGATTTTAATAGACGCAGAAATTTATTTTAGTTGGTAAAAGCATGCCTTGCTTTGTTTCAGATGTAACGATATTTGCATTATGCAAAGGTAAAAAGTTAGCTATAATACCAAAATTAGTAGTCATTTGTTTGCCGCACTAAGAAGGAGAAGTGTTAGGCCCACCATGAAGTATACCTATCAAAACTTTAACTTACTCCATTTAGTAATATTCGTCTGTCCGTTTTTGTACTATTTGTGTAATCAACATACTGGCTACATTTATTGTAAAATATCTTACTATTCGAATCGTCTCAGATTTAGATATAAGATAAGATGGATTTTAATAAAGTATAGTTGTAGTCTATACATGTCTCTCTCTCTCTCTAGTGCACATGAGAATCCTCTCTCTCTCTCTCTCTCTCTTTGGTAAATTTGGTTGGTAAGATGCTGCAAGACAAGATTATCGACGCATAACTAGCGGAGGGCTTGGCTAGCTAGCTAATAATTAGATAAACTGCATGAGAGGGGGTTTCATCGTCTATTTTGTGCCTTTTGTTTATGGGATTCTCAGTTGCTTCAAGGGGGAACAGTTGGGAGTATTTGCAAATGCGGATGACGCTGTGGTGGGTGACCGCTTTCTCTCTACTATTGCTAACCTCATCAGCGGGCTTAAAGGACATCACTTGGTAGAGAAGTTTTAACAATGCGCGATACCACACAAATGTAGCCAACATTAGTAAGGGGATAACAACGGCTGAAAAATTTCACGCCTGGATTTGAACTCAACAGTTCTATGCTAACCTTTGCAACACGGTGACCTCAATGGGATTCCCAGTTTCTTCAAGGGAAAAAGTGAAAATATTTGCCAAGGATGATGGCGATGTGGCTCTCTATTATTACTAACCTCATCAACGGTAGTTTAGGAATAAGCGAAGAGCAATTCGCTTGGCATAAACCCCAGAAACAATGAGCTGGTACTTTTAAACCATTAAACGAAATCTCTGAGTTTGCCGGAAATTTGTCCTGGATGGGGTATAATTACAGCTCTTTTTGGAGGCGTAGTAACTGGTAATGGGTTTTGACCAGAGACTAAACCAGAATGTCGAGGGCAAGTACAGAAGTAGGGGACTGAAAGCACTATACTCATGTCATAATTCCACAGGAAAGCGTCGGGGCTTAGGCCAGGAACAATGTATGTTTATGTCAAAGGCTCGACCAATCTTCACTTATGAATGTCTGGTATAGTATCAGTCTCTTGGCAGCTGTACACTTCACAATGCAAATTTTGCTCATGATCATTCCACTAAGGAATAGGGGAAAACTTCTCACCTATCAATGAGTGTAGTCCGATTCAAGTTTAAGCACAATGATTAGGGGCCTCCTTTTTATAGCCGAGTCCAAACGGCGTGCCGCAGTGCGACACCTCTTTGGAGAGAAGTTTTATATGGCATAGTATTTCACAAATATGGCCAGTATTAGTAGGGGAAAACCATTACTGAAAATTTTTATACCCTCCACCATAGGATGGGGGTATACTAATTTCAGCATTTTGTCTGTAACTCCTTGAAATATTCATTTAAGTCCCCTTAAAGTATATACATTCTTGATCGTCATGTTATTTGAAGTCGATCTTGCCTTGTCCGTCTGTCTGTCTGTGCGTCCGTCTGTCCGTTCGTCTGTCCGTCCGTCTGTCCGTCTGTCCGTCCGTCCGTCCGTCCGTCTGTCCGTCTGTCTGTCTGTCTGTCCATCCGCCGGTGCGTCCGTCTGTCCGTCCGAAAGTTTGTGTGCTTTCGAGCACACTAACTTTCGAAGGAGTAAAGATAGCCGCTTGACATTTTGGACAAACACTTTTTATTAGCGTAGGTCGGTTGGGATTGTAAATGGGCCAAATCGGTCCATGTTTTGATATAGCTGCCATATAAACCGATCTTGGGCCTTGACTTCTTGAGCCTCTAGAGGGCGCAATTCGCATCCGATTTGACTAAGGTTTTGCACATAGTGTTTTGATATCACTTCTGACAACTGTATTAAGTATGATTGAAATCGGTTCATAATCTTATATAGCTGTCATATAAACCGACATTGGATCTTGTCTTCTTGAGCCAGCGGAGCACGCAATTCTCATCCGATTAGGTTGCAATTTTGCATGAGGTGTTGTGTTATGACTTGCAATAACTGTGCTTGGTATGGCGCAAATCCGTACATAACCTGATATAGTTGCCATATAAACCGATGTGGGATCTTGACTTCTTGATCGTCTAGAGGGCGCAAATATCATCCGATTTGGCAGAAATTTCGTTCAACCGCTTCTCTCATGACCTCCAACATATGTGTCTAATATAGTCTGAATCGATCAATAGCTTGATACAGCTCACTGAAATTTTAAACAGTGAGTAGTTTTAGGCCACCCTTCATCCGACGCACTGTACTGTACTGTATTTGGATATAGCTGTCATACAGAGCGATATGCCGGTTAAGGGTCTGAAGCTCATAAAAGCTTTATTTATTACCCGATTTGGTTGAAACAGTGACTTATATTTATAAGACCACTCAATGTCCGTGCCGAATTTGGGTACATAAGTTATGCAATTTTCACCGTATTGTGACGAAAAGGGATTTGCCCGAGGTGGTGGGTATCCAAAGTTCGGCCCGGCCGAACTTAATACCTTTTTACTTGTTATGCTTTCAGGAGGAGCATAATGGAGCTAAGCTAACCCTTACTGGCTTAACTTTAATAATTTTGCATTTATAGCATCTGTATGGCTTCTATAAGTCTAACTTGCTTGACTTTAGTCTGTTTCTTTGTATATTTATTCATCTGATGACGTTTTTGTCGCTATAATTCAAAGCTGAGCCTTGCGAGAAGGTAGATGGGTCGGCCACTCAATAATCCACCAACCTTCTTGCCTTTCTATAGCTGATCTTTCCTTGGTTTTACTGAACAAATCATCTGCCTACGTGCTCAACTTCAAAATAAGGCACCTAGACTGAAAATAATGAATGAGAATAGTTGAAACAGAGAAATTAACGCCTGTATCGTAGAAGCATCAAATAATTTAGACTATTATTTTTCCATCATTTTATAGCAACCATTATATGTTTACGTTCAGCAAAGTTAATCAACATCTTTTCTATTATTATTTTTTTCATGCTGCCGTATAATTTAAGATATTGCCACAAATATTATTTGTAATTGTTATTTTTCCATTTAAATCCTATTTCATTTTGTTGCCCTAGGGCCAGGGTAGGCTTCGAAAGGCCATTTCGTACAATGGTGAAGGAAGCAACATTGTTTAATGTGTGTGTGTGCAAGCTGTTATTTTCGAGGGCGCATTTGGGTTTCCTGTCTGTGGCTTTTGAACTGTCTCACATTGCGGTGTTGGTGTGGGTTGGTAATTTGTCTGCATGGCTTAGATGTGTGATGGTTTCAGGCTGAACACTCGAATTACCACTTGCCATTTTTGTAGCCGACAAATGCAGTTAATTGGTCTGAAAACCAACCGAAATGTTTTTGTTTGTTTTTTTTTCGTCCTCTGTATAAACGCTTTAAGAACCGCCTCATCTGCGAAACGAAAATCATCTACAGTTTCATTGCTATCTTTAATTTGTGGTATTTTATTTTCGCAGACCAACGTGGCGAACATAATTGTGGCTAATTTGCTTTAAATGAAATGGCAGAAAAACAGCTACAACGTTTATTAAATAT
>NC_081553.1:233505290-233515290 GCF_963082655.1 Stomoxys calcitrans | reverse complement strand
ATTTGCATACTGAATGTCTTATTTTCGACTTAAGCACTTAAATTCCAATTTGATATGCAAAATGAAGAATATAAAAATACCATTCACCCTTGATGCATAACTTTAATTTGTTTTTGTCAGTTTCAAACAAAAGGCTTTAATGAAAAGAACTTCAAGGAAAACAATTTAAAAAATTCATATATAATAAATTTTGTTGGAATTTATTTTAAACGATAGTTCTATGGCTTTTATAACAAACCCATAAAATTGCAACAGCATCGAATTGTTCAATTTCCAGCAACAAATTGCTTCTGTGAAGAGGGGAGAATTTTTAAACTAAACTGCTAATTTAAGTGCTCTTAAATCGATATCTGGGAGCCTTAAGGCATAAAACAAATGTTTTGTGTCTAAAATAAGAAAAACTCATTTGTATACAAATAACAAGCAAAAAGGCGTTAAATTCGGCCGGGCCGAACTGTGGATACCCACCACCTCGGGTATATATGTAAAACACCTTTCATCAAAATCCGGTGAAAATTGCATACCTTATGTCCCATAGCAGTTATATCGAAATATGTTCCGATATGGACCAAATACTAATAAGTACAGTAGCTTTATCTAAAAACAAACCGATCTGAACCATATACGACACGGATGTCGAAGAGACTAACATAAGTAACTGTGTCAAATTTCAGTGAAATCGGATTATAAATGCGCCTTTTATGGGGCCAAGACTTTAAATCGAGATATCGGTCTACATGGCAGCTATATCCTAATCTAAACCGATCTGAGCCAAGTTGCAGAAAAATGTCAAAGAGCCTAACACAACTCACTGTTCCAAAATTCGGCGACATCGGACAATAAATACGCCTTTTATGGTCCCAAAACCTTAAACCCAGAGATCGGTCTATGTGGCAGCTATTTCCAAATGTAGACCGATCTGGGCAATAGTGCAGAAGTATGTTAAGAGACTTAACGTAACTCACTGTCCCAAATTTCGGCGATATCGGACAATAAATGAGCATTTTATGGGTCCAAAACCATAAATCAAGAAATCGGTCTATATGGCAGCTATATCCAAATCTGAACCGATCTGGACCAAATTGAAGAAAGATGTCGAAGGGCCTAACATAATTCACTGTCCCAAATTTCAGCAAAATCGGACATTAAGTGTGGCTTTTATGGGCCTAACACCATAAATCGGAGGATCGGCCTATATGGCAGCTATATCCAAATCTGGGCCGATCTTAGCCAAAGGATGTCGATGGGCCTTACACAATTCACTGTCCCGAATTTCATTAAAATTGGATAGTGAATGTGGCTTTTGTGGGCCTAAGACCCTATACAGGAGGATCGGTCTATATGACAGCTATATCCAAATCTGGACCGATGTGGGTCAAATTGACAATGGACATCGAAGGGCCTAACGCAAATCATTGTTCCAAAATTTCATCAAAATCGAATAATAAATGTGGCTTTTATGAGCCTAAGACGCTAAATCGGTGGATCGGTCTATATGGCAGCTATATCCCAATCTGGACCGATGGGAGCCAAATTGACGAAGGTTGTCGAAAGGCCTAGCACAACTAACTGTCTCAAGTTTCACCAAAATCGGATAATAAATGTGGCTTTTATTGGCTTGAGACCCTAGATCGGCGGATCGGTCTATATGGCAGCTATATCCAAATCGAAACCGATCTGGGCCAAATTGACGAAGGATGTCGAAGAGCCTAACGCAACTTACTGTCCCAAATTTCAGCAAAATCGTATAGTAAGTGCGGCTTTTATTGGCCTAAGACCCTAAATCGGAGGATTGGTCTATATGGCAGCTATATTTAAATCTGGAGCGATCTGAGCCAAATTGACGAAGGTTGTCGAAAGGCCTAGCACAACTCACTGTCCCAAATTTCATCAAAATTGGATAATAAATGTGGTTTTTATTGGCCTAAGACCCTAAATCGGAGGATTGGTCTATATGGCAGCTATATCTAAATCTGGAGCGATTTGAGCCAAATTGACGAAGGTTGTCGAGGGGCCTAACACAACTTACTGTCCCTAATTTCATTAAAATCGGATAATAAATGTGGCTTTTATGGGCCTAAGACCCTAAATCGGCCGATCGGTCTATAAGGGGGCTATATCAAGATATAGTTGGATATAACTCATCTTCGGACTTAACCTGCTTATGGACGAAAAAAAGAACCTGTGCAAAATTTCAGCTCAATATCTCTATTTTTAAAGACTGTAGCGTGATTTCAACAGACAGGTTAAACGATTGGGCTGCAATTCTGCACGTAGTATTCTGATACTACTTCATACACTTGTGGAAAGCATGGTTCAAATCGGGCTAAAGCTCCCATATAAACTGAGCTCCGGTTTATCCCCTTTCGGCTCCTAGAAACTTCAATTTTTGCTAGTTTGGCAGAAATTCAATTAAATTTGTTTAGTCTACGTTTTAAGCACAAACCATGGTGGTGGGCTCCCAAGATTAGGCCCAGACGAACTAAGCATTTTTTAATTGTCTTATTTTTTTTTTTTAGTACTTTACTTAAATCTTTTCAAATTTCTTAGTTTCTTTGTGTGTTTTTTATTTCAGTTTAATTAGCATGCCTGTGTGCTCTGTGGTCTATGAAGTGCAACAATTACCTCTGAGATGATTTCTCCAAGGTATTTTCAAACGAACACAGTTGAAGCAATTACGAAAGGGCATTACTGTGACTTTTTTAGTTGCATCAAATTAAGAGAAAAGTTTAAATTGACATTTTAATGTTATTTTATGACATGTGAACACATTTGGTGTTGTTGACTTTTACTTTTGGGAAATTTGTAAAGCTCAAAGCAAATTTTCGCATTAGAATACAATTTTAACAAAAAAAGCCGACACATGGAGAGCCAGTACCACATTTATGCGTATATGCTTTGTTAAGGTCTTTTTTTTTGGCGAAAAAACATTAGTCATGTAAGCACACACATACACTGCCACTGAGCCAGATGCAGACGTTTTGACAAAAGATCAGAGGGCAAGAAATAATGTTGATGAAGAATTTCGCAACATGCCAAGCTCTGGTAACCTAGTGACTAATTCTATAGAAATGATTCATGAATCGAATCAAATTTACAATAATTTAGAATTACAGAATCCTTGTGAGAAATGAAATGTTAACAGAGACATTTTTACAATAATGTTGATGAAGAATTTCGCAACATGCCAAGCTCTGGTAACCTAGTGACTAATTCTATAGAAATGATTCATGAATCGAATCAAATTTACAATAATTTAGAATTACAGAATCCTTGTGAGAAATGAAATGTTAACAGAGATATTTTTCTCTTTAACTTTAGAGGGATTAAGTTAAAGCCCCTACTGCGATAAATGCGAGAGTAGTTATAAAATTTTCTGACCTAAACCAGTAAGGAAAGGTAAAATTCGGGCGGGGCCGACTATATAATAACCTAAACCCCCGAGTCTACGTACATACTACTTTAAGTACATGAAACCTATGCTGAAATCTAGTCAGACTTTAATTGAGCATACCTACTGAAATATTGACTTAAACCTATAAGAATTTCTTACAATAGGACCTAAATTATGGCGACTGCTACAGCCTCAAAAGGGCCACATCGGATGACAGATTTATATGGTTGCTATATCTAAATCTGGACCGACTTTGATTAAATTAAGCTCTCCTACTAGGACGTCAAATAAAACATATCAGGATATACTTTTATATAAAATTCAATTTGTGTTTGTTTGTTCCGTATAGACTCAAAAACGGCTGAACCGGTTACCTTGAAATTTTCACAGATTGTGTAGGTTGGTCTGGAAGGAAAAATAGGCTATATAATTTTTTGATAACGGGAGGGGGGCGGACCCTCCCCCTTACCACAAAAGTACTACCCAAAACTAAAAGTGAATCGATCCGGACAATATGTGATTCAAATGAAAGTTATTCAAGAGTAGAGTACGAATTTCATAACAAAAGTTGAGTCTAAATACCAAGGGTCCGCCCAAGACCCAAAACCCTTTAAAATAGGTTTATTTGACGATCATAACAATATGGGACTCAAATGAAAGGTATTCAAAAGTAGTTTACGAATATGGAAAAGAAATAGGAATAGACTTTATAATTTATTGATAACGGAAGGGGGCGGACCCTCCCCCATTACCCCAAAAACATCACCCAAAATCAAAAGTGGACCGATAAATACAATATGGGTATCAAATGAAAAGTATGCGGTAGTAGATAACAAATCTGGCATACAAATTCATGTCAAAGTATAGGGGGTCACCCCAGCCCCACAAAAACGCTCAAAATGGGAACATAAGCTAATCAAGGACTCGGTTTGTTTGTTCCGTATAGACTGAAAAACGGCAGAACCGATTTTTTCGAAATTTTAGTATATTGTGTAGGTTGGTCTGGAAGGAAACATAGGCTATATTATTTTTCGGTATCGGAAGGGGGACAGACCCTCCCCCTTATGCCAAAAACACAACCCAAAATCAAAAGTAGACCGATCGGGACAATATAGGTTTCGAATGAAAGGTATTGGAGAGTAGAGTACGAATATGGTATCAGAAATTTGAGTCTAAGTACCCATCGGGTCGCCCCAACCCCAAAACACCCCCAAACGGACATATTGGACGTTCGTTTCAATATGAGGCTAAAATAAAAGGTATTCGGGTGTAGATTTCGAATCTGGCATGCAAAATCAGATCAAGGTATAGGGGGTCACGCCATCTCTCAAAAACGCAATCTGACCCATTATGACTCTATGATATTGGCTGAACCGATTTTCTTACAATTTCCATAGATTGTGTACGTTTGTCTGGAAGGAAAGATAGGCTATATAATTTGTAGATATCGAGTGGAGGCAGACTCTCCCCTTTACCCCAAAAACGCCACCCATATCCGAAAGTGGTCCGAATTGCACAATAAGGGTATCAAATGAAAGGTCCGAAAGTGATCCGAAGGGCACAATAAGGGTATCAAATGAAAGGTATTGGAGACCAGAAAACGAATATGGTATTAAAATTTGGGTCCAAGTACCCAGCTGCCCACAATTTTCATCGAACCATCTTAAAATTTGGCAAAGAAAATTTTTTTAACCAAGAAACAAAGGTTATTACAATTGAATAAAATCGGTTCAGATTTGGATATAACTTCCATATACATAGTCATTTGTTAACTGGTTCTCTCAAAATTTGTCAGGAAAGATTTTCTTATGACCCTCGACATTACTGAAAACTTTCATAAAAATCGGTTCAGATTTGGATATAGCTGTAGAGCTCCTGCAAGCGCATTTATTGACCAATCTTCCCAAGGTTTGGCGCAACGCTTTCCTAATGGACTACCGCAATATCTAAGGAGTTTGGTCGAAATCGGTTTAGATTAAGAAATAGCTCCCATGTAAATGTTTGTCCGATTTTGAATAATTTGCAATAATGTTGTCATTTGTCAACCGATTGTCACGCAAGTTGACAAACATTAATCTCCTATAATTGTTGAAATTTTTGTTAAATTTTATACAAATCGGTTAAGATTGAATTTTATACCCACCACCGAAGGTTGGGGGTATATTAGTTTTATCATTCCGTTTGCAACACATCGGAATATCCATAAACCCTATAAAAGTATATATATTCTTGATCAGCGTAAAAACCTAAGACGATCTATACGTGTCCGTCCGTCTGTCCGTCTGTCTGTTGAAATCACACTACAGTCTTCAAAAATAGAGATATTGAGCTGAAACTTTGCACAGATTCTTTTTTTGTCCATAAGCAGGTTAAGTTCGAAGATGGGCTATATCGGACTATACCTTGATATAGCCCCCATATAGACCGATCCGCCGTTTTAAGGTTCTTAGGCCCATTAAAGCCACATTTATTATCCGATTTTGCTGAAATTTGGGACATTGACTCACTGTTCCAAATTTCGGGGACATCGGGCAATAAATGAGCATTTTATGGGCCAAAACCATAAATCAAGAAATCGGTCTATATGGCAGCTATATCCAAATTTGAACCGATCTGGACCAAATTGAAGAAATATGTCAAAGGGCCCATTAAAGCCACATTTATTATCCGATTTTGCTGAAATTTGGGACATTGAGTTGTGTTAGGCCCTTCGACATCCTTTCTCAATTTGGCCCAGATCGCTCCAGATTTGGATATAGCTGCCATATAGACCGATACTCCGATATAGGGTCTTAGGCCCATAAAAGCCACATTTATTATCCGATTTTGCTGAAATTTGGGACAGTGAGTTGTGTTAGGCCCTTCGACATCCTTTGTCAATTTGGCTCAGATCGGTCTAGATTTGGATATAGCTGCCATATAGACCGATCTCTCGATTTAATGTTTTGGGCCCATAAAAGGCGCATTTAATGTCCAATGTCGCCGAAATTTGGGACAGAGAGCTAAGTTAAACCCCTCCACATATATCTGCAATTTGGTCTAGATCGATCAAGATTTGCATAAAGCTGCCATATAGACCGATATCTCGATTGAAAGTCTTGGCCCCAAAAAAGGCACATTTATAATCCGATTTAACTGAAATTTGAGACATTGACTTATGTTGGGCTATTCGACATCCATGTTGTTTAAGATTCAGATCGGTTTATTTTTAGATATAGCTACTAAAAAGACCAATATTTTGTTATACACAATTGAACAATGACTTGTATTTGGTCCAACTCGGATCATATTTCGATATAATTGCTATGGGACATAAGGTATGCAATTTTCACCGGATTTTGATGAAAGGTCGAGGTGGTGGGTATCCAAAGTTCGGCCCGGCCAAACTTATGACCTTTTTTTTTGTTATTTTCCATATACATATATACATTGTACTATTTGCATTTATAGAGCCGTAGTTATGAGAATTTGCACATATTGGGTTGCCCAAAAAGTAATTGCGGATTTTTCATATAGTCGGTGTTGAAAAATTTTTTCACAGCTTGTGACTCTGTAATTGCATTCTTTCTTTTGTCAGTTATCAGCTATTACTTTTATATATTTAATTAAAGTTCATTCTAAGTTTTATAAAAAATTTATTTACTTTCTTTTAAAAAATCCGCAATTACTTTTTGGGCAACCCATTTTTTGCTCGAAATTGACACGGATACTATAACCCATCTGAAAACCTCCGCCGAGGTTCATCAGAATTTGATATAGCTCCCATTTGGTACTTATAGAGTAGGTGCTTATGTAGGTAGGTACTTATGTCTTTCTCTATTGCTTTTTTATCCCCTTGATATATTCGAACGAAATTGGTATTTTATACAGATATTTCTTTTTAAGTAGGTCGTTTAGTATTGAAAAACGGCTACGTGATTCTGAATTTGTGATATTTAGTTCCCCTGTCAACAAAGTCTTCGGTTTAAGTTCTTAAGACGTCTACATGTTTATGACCTGGCAAAAATTTTCCACTTAATATGCAACTGTGGCCTCTAACCAAGTCATCATAAAAAAAGACCACAAAAATACAAACCGATCACTCGACTTATCTTCTCAAGTCCTTTTGGGCCCCATTTGGTTGCACTTTGCCTCTTTAAGTGCCCTTATTTCCTTAAATACTCAACAATATAAATCGATTCCCTGATTTGGAGTCCTTAGAACCATAATCATGGTACGATTTCTTCAAAATCATCTAGGTAATCGTTGCTAATTGATATACATTTTAAACAGCAGCCGTTTAGATATACGAAGAACTTCAATGTCAGTTAATATATTTCCATAAATCTCAATTGACGAGAATGAACACTTATTTGCTTTCATACATAAAATTTTGTTGAACAGCAATTTAATAATGTTCGACAAAAAATTTCTTGTTTGTTTTGGTTTTTATCTCGACATTTTCATGCTTTTCGTTTGAATTTATGAATAAAGGATTATTTGAGATGAAGCATAAAGTTAAACATGCTCACACACACACACACACACTCACACATATTTTCCAAATTCCTTGTCACGTAGTCACAAAGGCATTATGAATGAAGGGGGAAAATCATAGAAAATTAAAGACCAACTAAATGTTGACAACAGTTTAAGAGCATACATATACGAGTACTGGTCTCCTGTAGCAGTCTGTATGTGTGAGAGAGATTTCCTGAAAACTTGTGAACATGAACCGTTTCCTTTTTTTTGTGTGGAGCAAAGCAAGACAAGGCTTGAATAAATCGCTGAACACGAAAAGAGGATTGTTTACAACTTTTCTTTAGATAATAGCCAAAGGCAGTTATGGCAGAGCAGAGGTCACTTATATTTTTTGCTTCTGCAATCGAAATATTTATTTTGGGCAAAGTGCCATTTGCTAGTATAACACTTAAATATATATCAAGGACATTAAAGCAAATATAATGTTTTCCGAAAATTGTTCCTTTTTCAAGCTAATCATCTGATCAGATAAGTTCACATATCCTTTTGCAAAACGTTGGTAAACATTTGAACGGTCCTTCATAATTTATTCATTGGCCTCCTTAGTGCTGAATCCAAATGGCCATTTTATGTTCCCCATACCCCCTGGGGGTCAATTTTCTGCCGTAATAAATTCAATTTGTTTTACAAATTAGTAAATATATAATTTCATTCCTTTCCTTTTTCAGCTTTTCATTTTTTTTTTTTTTTTGAAAATCAATTTTCTATTTTATGTTCTTGCAATCACGCTACCCTTTTTTATGGCCTTTCCACCTGGCCTAGACGTAGCGAAAACAAAACAAAACAAGTAAAAACGTGTTTAGTTAGGCCGTGCCGAACTGTGGATACCCACCACCAAGGATATAATAATAACTATATCCATAGTTATATCTAAACTAGCTGAACCGGACCCGCTCCGCTGCGCCTTCTTTTACTTTTTATGGAACAAAATTATCCTTTAAATATTTATTTTCCACAATTAAAGAGCTTTTAGTGAAATACCATGCTATGAAAAAAAAGTATTTGTATGCATATCGCTTGGCTAACAGTTAAACAATTTAAATGCCTTTATCTGAATCCCTTTACTGATTTACGAATGCGCTCAACGGGTTTAGGGTCATTTGAGTTTGGATGTTAGATGTACTCCATTCTTAAGAGACTTTATTTGAGCCTGATATTCTCATGGTGGGTTATGGGAGTAAGAAAGCTCCCAGGGTGGCGGTTGGTGGGTTTAGGGGGTGGTGTCGACCCCCCGAAACGTGGTCCCGAAAATGGGTATGAATTCCGTGAAGTGCTCCCAAATACCTTTCATTTGAGTCCCGTATTGCCTTGACCCCGTTAAATATGTATGTCCGATTTATGGATGTTTTCAGGGTGAGTTGGTCCCCAGACGGGGTGAGTTGGTCTTCTGAAAAAAATAACCGCATCGTGCTCTTCTCTGAAATACCATTTATTTTAACCCCATATTGCCATTGGTTAGTGGGAAGTTTATGGGATAAGGCGTACCCCAATCATTTCACCCCAAAATTGGTTATCATATTCATTTTCTAATCCCAAATACCTTTCATTTGGTCGGTAAATTTGTACTCTTGGGGAAGGGGCGGTGCCCCAAATACTTACATTTGGATATCAGATTCGTATTCTACTCCCAAATACCTTTACTTGAGCCCCATATTAAGATGGTCAATAAATAATTGCTGTGTATGGGGTTGTTTTTGGGAAGGGGTAGACGTCCAGAAAAGTTGTCCTAAAAATGGGTATCAGTTTCGTGCTCTACTTCCCAATACTTTTCATTTGAGCCCCACATCGACCTGGTCGTTAAATATGTCCGATTTAGGTCTATTTTGGGGAGTGGTCAGAATCGTGCTCCACTCTCAATATCATTTATTTGAACCCCATATTGCCATTGGACTCAAAGTTGGATATCAAATTCGTTTTCTAATCTCAAATAACTTTCATTTAAACCCCTTACTGCACAAGTCAGGAAAAATATGTCCGCTTTGTGGATAGCTCCACTCTCTTTAAGACCCAAATTGACATGGTGAGCAAATACGTCCTATTTGGGGGTTGTTATGGGGGTGAGAAGTCCCCTAAACATTTGGTCCC
>NC_081553.1:233437790-233500290 GCF_963082655.1 Stomoxys calcitrans | reverse complement strand
CTTTCCAATAGAAATGATAAATTGCACTTGGCAACAGGTGGTGTTGGTTGCCTACCCTAGAAACTTTTATAGCAACCATCGTATATTTTTTTTTTTGTCTATGTGTCCGTTTGGGTGTTGCAAAAGCTCGACAGGGACTTGACCTCAGGTTTGGATGTGACATAAGCACTTCACTTGTGCACTTTTAACATGAATCGAAATTAGTTTTGATCGGCCTACATGTCCTGTTAGGTGTTTTTCAGGGTGGTTGGCTATACTCTACTTCCAAAGACCGTTTAATATCTATTTGCCCACTTTGATTTATATGCCAGTTTAGGGAGTTGACGGTGGTCCCATTTTTATAACCACCACCATAGGATAGGGGGTATATTCGTTTAGTCATTCCGTTTGCAACACATCGAAATATCAATTTTCGACCCTACAACTTATATGTATTTCGGATCGTCGTAGAATTCTAAGACGATTTAATGATGTCCGTCCGCCTGTTGTAATCACTCTACAGGCTTAAAAAATTTATTTATTGAGCTGAAATTTAGCACAGATACGTCTTTTTGATGCACGCTGGTTAAGTTCTTGAACGGGCCAAATCGGACCATATTTGGATATAGCTGCTATATAGACCGATTTTCCGATAAAGGGTCCAATGCCCATAGAGACTTTATTTTTCGTCCGATTTTGATGAAATTTGCAACAGTGAGTTATTTAAAAGCCTCCCGACATCTGACCCAAATATGGTTCAGATGGGACTATATTTAGATATAGCTGCCATATAGATCGATCTCCCGATAAAAGGTCTGAAGGCCATAAAAACTTTATTTTTCATCCGATTTTCAAAGGTGAGTAGTTTAGGGCTATCCGACAACTGACCCAAATATGGTTCAGATCGGACTATATTTAGATATAGCTGCCATATAGACCGATCTGCCGATAATGTATTTGAAGCCAATAACAGCTTTATTTTTTACCCGATGTCGATAAGGTGACTGAAGCCCTTTAAATATTTATTTATAAATTGATTTCGCTGAAATTCTATTCGGTGAGTTTTTCTGAGCTTCACGATATCCGAGCTTAATATGGTTCAGATCGGTTTATAATTGGATATATCTGCCGAAAAGACCAATATTTTGCTCTACAATATTGAATAGTGACATATATTGGGTTGCCCAGAAAGTAATTGCGGATTTTTAAAAAGAAAGTAAATGCATTTTTAATAAAACTTAGAATGAACTTTAATCAAATATACTTTTTTTACACTTTTTTTCCAAAGCGAGCTAAAAGTAACAGCTGATAACTGACAGAAGAAAGAATGCAATTACAGAGTCACAAGCTGTAAAAAAATTTGTCAACGCCGACTATATGGAAAATCCACAATTACTTTTTGGGCAGCCCAATATATTAGACCATTCAATGTCCGTGCTGAATTTGGGTGCATAAGTTATTCAAATTTCACCGGATTGTGACGAAAGGGGATTTACATATATTCCCGAGGTGGTGGGCATCCAAAGTTCGGCCTGGCCGAACTTAATGCCTTTTTACTTGTTCTTAAATTTTGGTAGTAACTAATTTTTTGAAGTGACAACACTGGTGGTATGGTATACTTATTAGGCATCCTGTTAACACGTTTTTCCATTACATAAAACAAATGTATGCTTAAGCAAATATACGGTTTTTTAATTATTCATAAACGAATACGAGTATTTTTCCTTTATTATTTAGAATGGTTTCCTTTAAGGTCACCAAGACACATGAATTGCCTTGTAAATGTTTTATAAGTTTTTTACTTTATGAGTTTTAAAATTTTTATGTCCTACACAGATATTAAAAAACATCCTTACATAAGTTTGCATGATTTTAAGACCAAAATAGCAAACACCATCTCAAATTATGACATTTCATTGGTATAATCTTTAAAAATATCAACTCGTTAAAAGTCTTCGGCTTCCTTACATATAAATTGGGTAATTCAGCCCACGGCTGTCATCGGAATATCAATGAGTCTTCTCAAACATTACGACTAGAGTTGATTAAAAATGCCAGTTGTTCATTGTAAACAATGTAGCCTTTCACCTTAAATGTAATTAATTAAATTTTATTCTAATTGCAAACAATGCAATTATTATTATAACGTGCTTTTGTTTAAATAATAAATGGCAAGCATCAAGAATATTAAATGTGATACAAAAATTGTATTCGACAATATTTAAATTATTAAAATAAAATTTAGCATAGAAACTCATTACTAGCAAATTATCGTTGATAGATTCTGCGTACAAGGGGTATGGCGCGCCAAGGACTAACAAATAGCAATACGACCTTCAACACAAAACTTTGCTTGTAACAGTACAAAATTAATGTCATTTGAATTTACAATTTAGATAAGCAACAAAACGGGAATATTTAAAGATCAATAAGAAGACATTTTTTAGGAAACTTGTAGGTAGTTGGTTTTTAAATTCGAAAGCATAGATTAATCGTCGTGCCGGACTGCGACGAGGTCCTGGCATGATAAAGTGGATGCCACGTCAGATTGTTTTTCAAATGACTTTCTTTCCGGTTCCAGAATCTGCTTTCATTTGTATAACATGACCTAGAAATGATGGAATTTTATTACGCTTAACTATGTCCTTGCCTACATCATGAAAAACAAGTAAAAAGGCGTTATGTTCGGCCGGGCCGAACTTTGGATACCCACCACCTCGGGTATATATGTAAACCACCATTCATCAAAATCCGGTGAAAATTTCATACCTTATGTCCCATAGCAGTTATATCGAAATATGTACCGATCTGGACCAAACACTAATAAGTTCAGTAGCTATATCTAAAAATAAACCGATCAGAATCATATACGACACGGAAAGCCTAACATAAGTCACTGTGTCCCAGTTAAATCGAATTTTTAATGCGCCTTTTTTGGGCTCAAAACCTTAAATCGAGAGGTCGGTCTATATGGCAGCTATATCCAAATCTGAACCAATCTGGGGCAAAATGCAAAAAGTTATCGAAGAGCCTAACAAAACTCACTGTCCCAAATTTCGGCGTAATAGGACAATAAATGCGCCTTTTATGGGCCCAAAAGCTTACATCGAGAGCTCGGTCTATATGGGGTCTTTATCCAAATCTAGACCGATCTGTGTCATATTGTCGATGATGTCGAGGGGCCTTATCTAACTCTATGTCTCAAATTTCGACGACATCGGACAATAAGTACTCTTATTATGGGTCCAAAACCTTAAATCGGTCTATATGGCAGCTATATCCAAATCTGAACCGATCTGGGCCAAATTAAAGATGGAAATTGGATAACAAATGTGGTTTTATGGGCCTAAAACCCTAAATCGGCGGATCGGTCTATATGGGGGCTATATCAAAATATTGTCCAATATAGCTCATCTTATGGACAATGAAAGAATCTGTGCAAAGTTTTAGCTCAATATCTCTATTTTTAAAGACTGTAGCGTGATTTCAACAGACAGACGGACGGACATGGCTAGATGGTCTTAGATTTTTACGCTGATCAAGAATATATATACTTTATAGGGTCGGAATGACAAAATGAATATACCCCCATCCTTCGGTGGTGGGTATAAAAAAATTTGGGTGTTAATTCATTAAACAACTTGGGGTGTAATTTCATAAATGATTTTAACCAAAATTGGAAGAAGAGTTTTAGCTGGGGGTATACTAATCCAGATGGATGGGGGTATACCAATCTAGTCATTCCGTTTGTAGCATTTCAAAATAGGACCCCAAAAATATATATTGGGTTGCCCAAAAAGTAATTGCTTATTTTTTAAAAGAAAGTAAATGCATTTTTAATGAAACTTAGAATGAACTTTAATCAAATATACTTTTTTTACACTTTTTTTTCTAAAGAAAGCTAAAAGTAACAGCTGATAACTGACAGAAGAAATAATGCAATTACAGAGTCACAAGCTGTGAAAAAATTTGTCAACGTCGACCATATGAAAAATCCGCAATTACTTTTTGGGCAACCTATATATTTGATAGTCTCGTCATTCTGAGTCGAACTACAATAGCTATGTCCGTCCGTCCATCGAAATCACGATAGCGGTCGAACGTATAAAACTAGCCCCTTAAAATTTTGCACATATACTTCTTATTGTTGTAGGTCACTGGGGATTGCAAGTGGGCTGTATAGGTTCAGATTTGGATATTGCTCCCATATAAACCTAACTCCCGATTTGACTTTTTGAGCGCCTGAAAGCTGCAATTTTTGTCCGATTTGGGTGAAATTTTGCACATAGTGTTCTGCTGTAACTCTAAAAAACTGAGCAAAGTACGCTTCGAATCGGTCTATATCTTGATATAAACCGATCTCTCGTTTTGACTTCTACTTTTGATCCAATTTGGCTGAAATGTTGCACATTTCGGTCTGTTGCTTATTGTTATTGCTTCCAAAAACCTTGCTGGGTACGGTATAAATCGGTTAAGAACCTGATATAGCTCCCATATAGACCGGTCTTCCGATTTGACTTCTTGAGCCCCTGGAAACCTCACTTTTGATCCGATTTGGCTGCAATTTTGCGCATAGTGTTCTGTTATGATTTCCAACAACTGAGCCAAGTACAGCCCGAATCAGTCTATAACCTGATATAGTTCCCATATAAACCGATCACCCGATTTAAATTCTTGAGCCCCTGTGAGCCTCAATTTTTATCCGATTTGGCTGAGATTTTGCACATAGTATTCTGCTGTGACTCTCAACAACTGAGTCAAGTTCGGTTTAAATCGGTTTGTATCCTGATATAGCTCCCATATAAACCGATCTCCCGATTTGACTTCTTGAGCCCCTGTGAGCCTTAATTTTCATACGATTTGGCTGAAATTTTCAACATGTCGTTCTGTTATGACTCCTCACAACTGTGCCAAGTGCTGTTCAAATTAGTCACGAACATGATATAGCTCCCATATAAACCACGGCCACGTACGGTCCAAATAGGCCAATAACTAGATGTAGCTCCCATTTTAGCAGAATCCGTGGTGGCGGGTTTCCACGATTCGGCCCGGCCGAACTTAGCTTGCTTTTACCATGCACTGCACATATTATAACAAAACACGTCGTGCAAAATTTCATTCCAATAGGATAAGAAATGCGCACTCTAGAGGCTCAAGAAGTCAAGACCCAAGATCGGTTTATATGACAGCTATATGAAAACATGGACCGATATGGCCTATTTACAATCCCAACCGACCAACACTAATAAGAAGCATTTGTGAAAAATTTCAAGCGGCTAGCTTGAAATTTTGACGAAATTAGTATACCCCCATCCTATGGTGGAGGGTATAACTAGCATTATTGCAATAATTTGAATTAATTGAACTAAATGATGGATTACTTCAAATATATTTTCAGGCGTTTGCCCCTATTTAATCTCACGTATATATGCTTTGATCTCCTCAATTACATACGACTCGCTTAATCGTTTTATAATTGTAAGCTCATACAAGTGCAAGTATTTTATGGTGGTGCAAAGCATCAGGCATTAAGTGTTGCAAACCCCTTCAATTCATGATGAAAATAAATAAAAGACAAAAAACTTCGTTAAAGTACATAATAGAGATTAAATTAAAAAAGCCAACAACAAATGCCTTTTAAGGCATGTGAATGAAGAAATTTTTTTTAAATTCCATTATTTACAAAAAAAAAAAAAAAATAAAACATTTGGCTTTACTGTTTTTTAGATTAGTTATTTATGTATGTAGTGTTCACTCAAGTAAATTTGCATAAAAAACATTAATTAGTGCGATGGATGAATTGCAAACATTAAAGATTAACCCATTAACCTTATTTGTAAAAACAAATGAATTCTTAATGAGCTGGAAATAGTTTCTTTTTTCTATACAAAAACTTGTAAATGAGTATTCTAATACGAGCCTTTAATACCAGCATGTTATTGAAAGCGACTAAAACAAGGATCGATAAATGTGGCTTTTGTCATGTAATGGAAATCAATTGAAATGGTGTTTGAGTATTTTCTATAAAAGCTATTGAAAAAAGCACGAATTTTTGATACTCAAATTTACGTTTATGAATTCACTTTACTAATTTCTTGCAAATACAACAAATGACAGCTGTTTAACTCCACTTGACTGACCAAACTGTTTGATGAAAGCACTTCTTGTTCCGATGATATAATTGCGTAGTGGCAAATTATTGTCCACTCCATGGAAAATGCCGCGATATCGGTACTTGGGTATCGGAAGCCTCCTCCAAGAAACACATGGTACGGCCAAGAGTGTCGAGATGCTACTGAAGCCAAGAATGCGACATATAGAGAAACCCTGCAATCAGTAGCAACGCGCCAGATGAAGGAGAGGTATCGGGAGAAAAGGAGAGAAGAGAAACACCTATTTCGCAGAAAGAAAAAGGAAATGGAAAGACGTGAGTATAAGCGAATTGAGATGTACAGGAGTCAGAATGAAGTCCGGAAATTCTACCAAAGAATAAAACACCAAACCGACGGCCTTGGTGCAGGCACATCCTCCTGCCGGGACAAAGAAGGAAATCTGGTAACTGACACAGATAACATGCTGAGGATATGTAAAGAAGATTTTACCCAACTGCAAGTGTCCAATGTTGGCGGCGAAGATGATACCGCAAAACCAATCCCTGATGATGACACAGAATGTTTACCTCCTAGTCAGAATGAGGTCCAAGTAGCAGTGACCCGACTAAAGAACAACAAGGCAGCAGGAGCCGACGGTTTACCCGCTGAACTATGGAGGTGACACGCTGATAAGGCGTATGCATCAGCTTATCTGCGCAATCTGGATAGAAGAAAGCACACCTGATGATTGGAGCCTCAGCATACTTTGTCCCGTATACAAGAAAGGAGACAAGACGGAATGTGCCAACTACAGAGGAATAAGTCTCCTCCCCATCGCATACAATATACCCTCGAGCGTTCTGTGCGAAAGATTAAAGCCTAAAGTCAATGAAATAATTGGGCCCTATCAATGCGACTTTAGACCTGGTAAATCCACCCTGGACCATATATTCACACTGCGCCAAATCCTGGAAAAGACCCGAGAAGGACAAATCAACACCTACCATCTCTTTGTTGACTACAAAGCCGCCTTCATGCCATGGCTAAGTTTGGTATCCCTGCAAAATTAATTAGACTCTGCAGGATGAACCTTATTCTTACTGAAGAATGCGTATCTGATTCTTTAGTAAGAATAGGCAAGAATTTCTCCGAACCATTTAATACCCAACGAGGTTTCAGACAAGGAGACAGCCTATCGTGTGATCTCTTTAATATCCTACTGGAGAAGATTATACGAGATGCAGATGTGAATAGATATGGCACACTTATCACCAGAGAACACATGCTACTCGCCTATGCCGACGACATCGATATCATAGGGCGTTCACCGAAAGTAGTAACTGCAGCCTTTGAAAGAATCGAAAGAGGGTCAGAGAAAATGGGTCTGGCAGTAAATGGAGATAAGACGAAATGGATGGTTTCAACTCCCAAAAAGCGCAAGATAAAGAAAATGAAGAAAGTTGGGAACCACAATCAGTAACTTTATCTACCTCGGCACCGCCGTAACCAAAACGAATAACACCAGTTTTGAGATAAAGCGAAGAATAATAATGGCAAACAGATGCTACTTTGGACTAAGTAAGCAGTTTAGAAACAAGGCCACCTCTCGACAGACAATGGTTACACTATACAAGACACTGATACTACCCGTGCTGTTATATGGTTCTGAAGCATGGGTACTTATGAAAGCCGATGAGGCAGTGCTTGGAGTATTTGAGAGAAAGATTCTTCGTAAAATATATGGACCAGTTGGCGATAATTGAGAACATAAGCTGTATGACGACGATGGCATAGTTACACGTATAAAAATACAGCGACTGCGTTGGCTAGGTCATGTTGTCAGAATGGATGAAGAAGCTCCAGCAAATAAGTCTTTTGAAGGCAAACACGGTGGTACACGCAAACCGGGAAGACCAAAAGCTCAATGGAAAGATCAAGTGGTGGGAGACATCTCGAAACATGGTGTCAGACATTTTAGAATGAGCGCAGAAGATAGAGACGCTTGGAATGCTATTCTACGTTCAGCTGGTGGAACAAATATTCTGCCATAGCCAACTGAAGTAAAGTAAACATATGTCTTCTTTAGAACATATAATCCTCAATCCATACCCGATGTGATTGTTACAAAATTATTCAAAGGCAATTTGGACTAATTATGGTTGGTTTTAAGCAGAATCTATGGTGGTAGGAACCCAAGATTCGATCCGGCCGAGCTTAGAACGCTTTTACTTGTTTTAAACTTAATTATTGCACTACAACTAATTGTTTTTAACTGTCCTCATTGGGTCCTTACCGTTAAAAGAGCGTATATTATGTTCAGCCATTACTTTTTTATATGGAAGTTAACAGAGGTTCATGTGAAAAGACGAATAGAGTACCAAGCCTAAGGTGGAAAATATTTCTAGCAAATCCCTTTACAAAATCGAATTGGCATTTTTCCATAATTCCTTATTTCTCCACATGTAAATAAATATATTTAAACTTATGTTCGTTTCTCTTTCCACTCCATGTGATATTTATTTTGACATTCGCCAATAATCGCATGCTAAATTAAAAATATTTTTGTATATTCCAAGACCGTTGCTAACGAAAGCTCGTTGGAGCCTTTATTCCTTTTGATGGGTTTTACATAATTTTCTTCTCCTTTTTTCAGTAGAAATTTCATATTGTATTTTTCAAAGCATTTGGTAAATCTTTTCTTATGCTACAACAAATCAAGGGATGTGTAAATATTTGCTTTATATATCCCAGCTTGGGAAATAACCATTTAAATTTAAGGATTTTGTTCCTTGGGGGAACTGTTTCAACAAACTGTCTCTTTGGTCATTAGCCTTCTTGGAAATCAAATATGAATTGTTTTTGTAAGTTAAATAAATGTTTAGAATAAACTGACATGTGGGATAAATTTAAGTTGAGTTTTGTATTAATAAGTCAGACGAGTAAAAAGGCGTTAAGTTCAGCCGGGCCGAACTTTGGATACCCACCACCTCGGGTATTTATGTAAACCAACATTCATCAAAATTCGGTGAAAATTTCATACCTTATGTCCCATATGAGTTATATCACAATATGTTCCGATTTGGACCAAATACTAATAAGTACAGTAGCTATATCTAACAAGTAAAAGCGTGCTAAGTTCGGCCGGGCCGAATCTTATATACCCTCCACCATGGATCGCATTTGTCGAGTTCTTTTCCCGGCATCTCCTCTTAAGCAAAAAGATATAAGAAAAGAGTTGCTCTGCTATTAAAACGATATCAAAATATGGTCGTACAAAATTTCAGGCATATCGGATAATAATTGCGACCTCTAGGGGTCAAGAAGTCAATATCCCAGATCGGTTTATATGGCAGCTATATCAGGTTATGAACCGATTGGAACCTTATTTGACACAGTTGTTGAAAGTAAAAATAAAATACGTCATGCTAAATTTCAGCCAAATCGGATAGGAATTGCGCCCTCTAGAAGCTCAAGAAGTCAAATCCCCAGATCTGTTTATATGGCAGCTATATCAGGTTATGGACCGATTTAAACCATACTTGGCAAAGTTGTTGGATATCATAACGAAATACTTCGTGCAAAAATTCATTCAAATCGGATAAGAATTGTGCCCTCTAGAGGCTCAAGAAGTCAAGACCCAAGATCGGTTTATATGGCAGCTATATCAGGTTATGGACCGATTTAAACCATACTTGGCACAGTTGTTGGGTATCATAACAAAACACGTCGTGCAAAATTTCATTTCAATCGTATAAGAATTGCGCACTCTAGAGGCTCAAGAAGTCAAGACCCAAGATCGGTTTATATGGCAGCTATATCAGGTTATGAACCGATTTGAACCATACTTGGCACAGTTATTGGATATCATAACAAAACACGTCGTGCAAAATTTTATTCTGATCGGATAAGAATTGCGCACGCTAGAGGCTCAAGAAGTCAAGACCCAAGATCGGTTTATATGGCAGCTATATCAGGTTATGGACCGATTTTAACTATACTCAGCACAGTTGTTGGAAATCATAGCGAAACACGTCATGCAAAATTTCATCCCAATCGGATAAGAATTGCGCACTCTAGAGGCTCAAGAAGTCAAGACCCAAGATCGGTTTATATGGCAGCTATATCAAAACATGGACCGATATGGCCCATTTACAATACCAACCGACCTACACAAATAAGAAGTATTTGTGCAAAATTTCAAGCGGCAAGCTTTACTCCTTCGGAAGTTAGCGTGCTTTCGACAGACAGACGGACGGACGGACGGACGGACAGACGGACGGACATGGCTAGATCGACATAAAATGTCACGACGATCAAGAATATATATACTTTATGGGGTCTCAGACGAATATTTCGAGTAGTTACAAACAGAATGACGAAATTAGTATACCCCCCATCTTATGGTGGAGGGTATAAAAATAAACCGATCTGAACCATAAACGACAAGGATGTCGAAAAGCCTAATACAAGTCACTGTATCAAATTTCAGTAAATTCGCATTATAAATACGCCTTTTATGGGGCCAAGACTTTAAATCGAGATATCGGTCTATATGGCAGCTATATTCAAATCTGGACCGATCTGGGCAAAATTGAAGAAGGACGTCGGAGAGCCTAAACTCACTGTCTTAAATTTCAGCGACATCGGACAATAAATGCGTCATTTATGGCCCCAAAACCTAAAACCTAGATATCGGTCTATATGGCAGCTATATCCAAATATGAACCGATCAGGGCGATATTACAGAAGTATGTCAAGGGGCTTAACTTAACTTACTGTCCTAAATTTCGGCGACATCGGACAATGAATGAGCATTTTACTGGCCCAAAACCTTAAATCAAGAAATCGGTATATATGGCAGCTATATCCACATCAAAACCGATCGGGGCCAAATTGACGAAGGATGTCGACGGGCCTAATACAATTCACTGTCCCGAATTTCATCCTATTCATGAAATGTTTACCCCTGTTCCTTAATTGAGTGTTCATGGGTAAATTTGCATTTTGCCAAGTAGACTGCGCAAAATTTTTAGATAATCGGATGTCCTGAACATATTTAAGAGTGATTATCTTTATCCGAAGTGATATCTTCCAAATTCAATAGACTTCGGTTATGGGCAAAAAACTGTTATGTACCAAATTTTAAATGGTTCCGATCAAAAAGCCTGAGATTAACTTTGCACAAAAAAATACATGGACAGACAGATGTTTAAAATGGTTGTACCGCTTCTTACAGAATTTCGTTTTTAGTGTGCAATCCAATTGGTTAAGTTTTATTAAGTAACGAGTGGTAAGTAAAAGCTGTAGCTTTCATCTCTGGACTATTGTTTGTCTGGTTCTTTTCAAAATTTGGCCAACTACCTTTAAATTTTGCAAACCCCACTAAAAGTAAACAAAATCGAATAAACTTTGATTGCTATGCCAATAAGTGCTGTGAGACCACAAAAATTGCCAAGAGGCTTTAAAATCAAAGCAAAGGAAAATTTTCGTTTTTCAAACTAAAAGTTGGTTATTCTCGCTCAAAAACCGAAACCGGGTTGTCTTCGCTGCAGCGAAGCGGTTAAAAGTTGCATAACTCCATGTCCTCATATTTTGCTCTTTGCATGCTTTTCTGCTACCAGTTGATATTCGCCCAGTACGCCAAGCGCCGTCGAGCAATGAGTCGAGGAAAATAAATCATGAAACTTTGATTTTTGCCACTGCTGGGTGCCACCATGCCTGGCCATGTTTCTTTGGCTATGTGATGTTGCGATGATGTCGGTGGTGATGATGTTGTTATAGTCGAATGAAGAATAATGCAAAATTTCGATAAGCAAAATTGCCATGATTGAATGTTATAATACGCAGAGAAGCCTTCAACCTGAAAAAAGTGAGAAAACGAAAAGAAAAGTTTTCCGGCTCATGGAAAATGTATGGCTGCTTCCCAGGCTGGAAATGTGTATGTCGATGTGGGTTGAGGGGTGGCGGGCAGAATTTCAGTTTGGCTTTAGAATTTTGTTGAATTTTTAAGTCAACTAAGGAGCAGCATAATGCTACAATCCCAATGACTCTCACTGCGAGGTGGTGTTATTAAGATGAAATTTCCTTTTCTAAAAACCTCTTTCGTTGAAGTCTTATCAACAAATTGTGACATCAATCATCATAGACTATCAATCATAAATAAATAAAAGAACACAAGGCATAAAGGCATATGGCCTGGCAACCCAAAGGAAACTTATTTTTTGGCTTTATTAACCGGATTGCGAATTAGCATTCAAATGCCACGAATTCACAATGAAACGAATATCAAAATTTAAATTTCCAGCTTTTGTTAAAACCAGGTTGTTTGTAATAAATTACATTGGAAATGAACATGGTTGGAAGGTAAAACCTTTGCATAAATTTAGATAAGAACAGCCTTGAGGAGTTTTAAATGAATTGTTAATTCTTTGAAAACCCTGGGCAATTTTGAATAAATTGTAAATTTATTCATCTACTAGTCAATCTATTGGTCAGGCTTTAACATTTGTAGGTTTATCAGTTAAAAGATAAACTCAACTTATTCAAACAAAAAATATGACTTTTTTAACAATATCATTGGATGAAAATATATGACAGCTCCAGCTTAATGATAAATAATCATTGAGTCTTTAAAGATATTGAATCGTACAGTTAAGTTGTCAAACTCTGCAAAGATTGTTTTTAACACCTACCAACCCAAGCAAGAGCGTGCTTATAGAAACCTATATAAAGAGCTTCACCATTCGATATAAAAGCGAAGTTATTGTTACTTGGGCACCAAGTAAAAAGTTTTAGACCTGCTTTAAGTCGTATTACAAAACAGCCTCTGCCGATATTTTATGTGGATTTGTATCCAAAATCAAGTAACAAAGATGTTTACAGTATTAAACACATTGAAACGTAATCATTATCGTAGGGCCGACTAAGACATTTGAGACATTTGATGAGCCAAAAATGGCTCATCCATCTTCGCAATGCACCAAAACTAAGGAAACAACTCTCCAATGCGCCAACTGCTTAGAAACAGCAAATTATAAAGGATGCAGAGTGTACCAACACATTGTTTCGAAAAGATCACTAAACTCTAGTATGCGAACCAACATCATTGAAAATCAAAGTACTTTTATATAAAGTTACTAACTGACAAAGACCTTTCATTTGAGCCCCACATTGCTATGGTCGTAAATTTGTCCCCTTCGGGAGATGTTTTTAGTGACAGGCTGCCCACCAAACACTTGGTCCCATATTTGAGTCCCATATTGCCATGGATGGTAAATATGTCTGATTTAGGAGTGTTTTGGGGCTTGGGGTGGTCCCCCTAGCACTTGGTCCGACAATTGGATATCAGATACGTTTCTTATCCTAAATGTCTTTCATTTGAGTCCCATATTGTCGTGATTGGTCTAAATATATGTTTGGTATGTTTTAGGGTGGGGCCGCCCCCTAGGTACCCTATCCGAAATTTGGATACCAAATTTTTATTTTCAGGGCTTTATATGAGAGCACACAAAATTTCGCTTAAATCGCACCACCCATCTCCGAGGTCTGGCGTTTCTGAAAATTAGGGTAAGGGGGAGGGTCCGCCCCCCTTCAGATATCAAAAAATGTAGTACCCTATTTTTACCACGGGGTCACTATGCACCCTCTATGAAAATTTCAAGAAAATCGGTTCAGCCGTTTCAGAGTCTATAAGGAACTCACAAACATACAAACAAACAATCACAAATTGATTTTTATACCCTCCACCATAAGATGGGGGGTATACTAATTTCGTCATTCTGTTTGTTACTACTCGAAATATTCGTCTGAGAGCCCATAAAGTATATATATTCTTGATCGTCGCGACATTTTATGTCGATCTAGCCATGTCCGTCCGTCTGTCCGTCCGTCCGTCCGTCCGTCCGTCTGTCTGTCGAAAGCACGCTAACTTCCGAAGAAGTAAAGCTAGCCGCTTGAAATTTTGCACAAATACTTCTTATTCGTGTAGGTCGGTTGGTATTGTAAATGGGCCATATCGGTCCATGTTTTGATATAGCTGCCATATAAACCGATCTTGGGTCTTGACTTCTTGAGCCTCTAGAGTGCGAAATTCTTATCCGATTGGAATGAAATTTTGCACGACGTGTTTTGCTATGATATGCAACAATTGTGCCAAGTATAGTTCAAATCGGTCCATAACCTGATATAGCTGCCATATAAACCGATCTTGGGTCTTGATTTCTTGAGCCTCTAGCGTGCGCAATTCTTACCCGATCAGAATGAAATTTTGCACGACGTGATTTGTTATTATATCCAACAACTGTGCCAAGTATGGTTTACATCGGTCCATAACCTGATATAGCTGCCATATAAACCGATCTTGGGTCTTGACTTCTTGAGCCTCTAGAGGGCGCAATTCTTATCCGATTGGAATGGAATTTCGCACGACGTGTTTTGTCATTATATCCAACAACTGTGCCAAGTATGGTTTACATCGGTCTATAACCTGATATAGCTGCCATATAAACCGATCTTGGGTCTTGACTTCTTGAGCCTCTAGAGGGCACAATTCTTATCCGGTTTGAATGAATTTTTGCACGAAGTATTTCGTTATGATATCCAACAACTGTGCCAAGTATGGTTGAAATCAGTTCATAACCTGATATAGCTGCCATATAAGCCGATCTGGGATATTGACTTCTTGACCCCTAGAGGTTGCAATTATTATCCGATATGCCTGAAATTTTGTACGACGGATCCTCTCATGACCATCAACAAACGTGTTTATTATGGTCTGAATCGGTCTATAGCCCGATACAGATCCCATATAAATGGTTCTCTCTATTTTACTTCGTGAGCCCCAATGGGCGCAATTCTTATACGAATAGGCTGAAATTTTACACAGGTCTCCAACATATAATTTAATTGTGGTCCGAACCGGACCATATCTTGATATCGTTTTAATAGCAGAGCAACTCTTTTCTTATATCCTTTTTTGCCTAAGAAGAGATGCCGGAGAAAGGACTCGACAAATGCGATCCATGGTGGAGGGTATATAAGATTCGGCCCGGCCGAACTTAGCACGCTTTTACTTGTTATATATAAGATAGGGTCCTAGATCAATATTTTGAGGTGTTACAAACGGATTGATTAGGTTAGTATACCCCCATCCTATGGTGGTTATACAATATTATATCGTCCGTTCTAAACCATACTCAGCACAGATAACCTGGGGTTTAATAAAACTCACTGTGCCAAATTTCAACGAAATCGGCAAAAAAAAAACTTTGAGAATACATACAAGCCGATTTTGTCTGGCTGCAGACCGTTGGGTTCTCTGTTTCTATTACAAATGCTAAAAAAATCCTATTGCTTTGACTAGTTTCCGAGATCGCCATTTCATTTGGCGCCATACCAAACTCATCATCTGTCAAAAAGGTACTATTATTTCCAGACCTAATAAATTTAGCGCAAAGTGTGTATATTGGGAATATGTCAGAACTGCTAGTATTTATAGGTAAATGGGTAACTGCTCATAAATGCCATTTTGCTCAAGTGACGGTTGGTAACAGCAATGTGTTACCTCTTGCACTGTTCATACGTACACATGGTATGCTCATTGATAAATATTACTGAAGTTTTCCAGATATACTTCAATCAACGTTGTCATTCCGCTAAAATGCCATGTGTGCATATGTTGGCACGCATTATTGTAAACAAATTGGAAACACTCTATACTATGTAGGTGGTCATAAGACAAACTGACTCCATCGATTGAGGTTGGGTACAACCGATTTTCCTAATTGCATCGAAACAAATGCACATTTAATGGGTCCATGACCCTAAATCGTAAGATCATGGTCGTATAGGTATATAAGCGCCATACTCGGCGCTAATATAAAAAGGCACAGCTTACTTCAATTTAAAGTGTCAATGATATCGGGTAATAATTTATTATTTTATGTGCCCAAGACCAAGGACTCTTCAAAAATTTCGTTAAAATTAACCCAAAAATACTAGTTTTTCGGACACCGAATCATAAATCGGGAGATCGATCTATAAGGCTTTATCAAGACAAAGCTCGATATACCCCATTTTCAAACTAAACCAGTCTAAAGTAAAACAAGTAAGAGCGTGCTAAATTCGGCGGGGACGAATCTTATATACCCTTCACCATGGTCGCATTTATCCAGTTCTTTTCACGATATCTCTTTTTAGGCAAACAAAAGATAAAAGAAAACGAATTGCTATAATATTGGAGCTGTATCAAGTTATGGTCCGATCCGATACAATCCCAACCAACCTACACTAATAAGAAATATTTTTGCAGAATTTTAAGCGACTAGTTTACTTCTTCGAAAATTAGCGTGCTTTCGACAGGCAGACGGACAGACGGATGAATGGACAGACGGACGAATGGACAGACGGACGAATGGACAGACGGACGAATGGACAGACGGACGAATGGACAGACGGACGAATGGACAGACGGACGAATGGACAGACGGACGAATGGACAGACGGCCGGACAGACGGACGGACAGACGGACGGACAGACGGACGGACAGACGGACGGACAGACGGACGGACAGACGGACGGACAGACGGATGGACAGACGGACGGACAGACGGACGGACGGACGGACAGACGGACGGACGGACGGACAGACGGACGGACAAACTGAAGGACGGACAGACGGAAGGACGGATGGACAGACAGGCGGATCGTCTTAAAATTTGAAAACGATCTCAGACGAATATTTCGAGGATTTACAAACAGAATGACGAAATTAATACCTCATCCTATGGCGTAGGCTATAAAAACAAGTTATAGTCCGGATGGACGGACTGACGGACGAGCGGACAGACGGACGAGCGGACAGACGGACGAGCGGACAGACGGACGAGCGGACAGACGGACGAGCGGACAGACGGACGGATGGGCGGACGGACGGAGATGGCTAAATCTAAATAAAATGTCAAAACGATCTCATACGAATATTTCGAGGATTTACAAACAGAATGACGAAATTGGTACCCGTCCTATGCTGGAGAGTATAAAAACAAGTAATAGTCCGATTCAGACCATAAATGAATTGAATGCTGAACATTGAAGAAGTCATTGTGTAATATTTCAGTCCATTCGAGTCAGAATTGCGCCTTGTAGGTGCTCAATAAGCAAAATAGATGTATGTATGTATATTGAACGTTATTGGAGAAGCCGTTGTACAAAATTGCTGCCAAATCGGATGAGAATTGCGCCCTCTAGAGGCTCAAGAAGTCAAGATCCCTGGTCGGTTTATAAAGCAGCTGTATCAGGTTATGTAGCGATTTGAACCACACTTTGCACAGTCGTTGGAAGTCATAACAAAGCACCACCTAAAAAATTTCAGTCAAAACGGACGAGAATTGCGCCCTCTAAAAGCTCAAGAAATCAAGACCCAAGATCGGTTTATATGGCAGCTATATAAGGTTATGAACCGTTTTGAACCATACTTAGCACAGTTGTTGAAAGTGATACCCAAACAACTCTCGTCAAATCGGACGAGAATTGCGCCCTCTAGAGGCTCAAGAAGTCAAGACCCTAGATCGGTTTATATGGCAGCTATATGAAAACATGGACCAATTTTGCCCATTTACAATCTCTACAGACCTACACTAAAAGAAATAATTTGTGCAAAATTTCATGCGCCTAGCTTTACTGCTTCGAAAGTTAGGGTGCTTTGGATAGACAGACGGATGGAGATATGGTAGATATATATGGTTTAAGACCGATTGCGGCGTTACTTAAGTCGCATGTTAGAGGTCATAGGAGAAGTCATTGTGCAAAATTTCAGCCAAATCGGATTAGTATTATGCCCTCTAGGGGCTCGAGAGGTTTAGCCTTAGATCGGTTATTTATCAAGTTTTGGACCAATTCGGACTATACTTGGCACATGTATGGTCCGAAAAAACGTCGTAGTACAAAATTTTAGCCAAACCGGTTAAGATTTGCGCTCTCCATAGACCCAAGAAGTATAATCGGGAGATTGGTTTATATGTGAGCTATGTCAAAACATGAACCGATTGGGAGTATATGTGCAAAGTTTCAATCTTGATTATCACAGACAGACTTAAAGCCTGTTTGTCGATGTCGAACGGTTGCTCTTCGTTCGTCTGGGCTTCTTTGTCCGAGATAGACAAACAAGCTATTCGAGTATTACAGCGATGAAGAATATACATTTGTATATTCTTTGTTTGACTTCTAACACCAACAGTCATTGTGTCCGTCATCACAGATCACTGTCTAATTGGAAAATATGCTGACAGACTGAAGATGGCCAGCAACGACTTTTGCAGAAGCTGTGAGTACATCGAAGAGGAAGAGACTATAGAACACCTTCTGTGTGTATGCTCCGCACTAGCAGTCAGAAGGAGTTCCACTTTAGGTTCTCATTTCTTTGAGAACATTTCTGGTTTAGCGGATGTGAACATTCGCAAGTTATTGGGCTTTTTAAAGCGATCTGGATGGTTCAACGGTGGGAATTACAAGTACTTGTGGTATCATAATCTGTTCCGGTGGTATCACAATAGAAGAAAATGTCAAAGTGAGTCTGATTGCAGACTGCCATTTTAACCCAACCTTACCTAACGCCAACAACCAACATTAGAATTATCCCAATATAAATCGATATCGGGATTTGAGTTTCTATATGCCCAATTTTTATTCGATATAGTTGAAGTTTGATAAGGGGGGTATGCACATGCCATATCGGTTGAAATTTGGTTATTGCCCCCATAGAAATCGATCCATCTATATGACTTCTTGAGCCCCTATAGGGCATAACTCTTGTCAGATTTGTTTGATGAATAGGTTCTTCTCGGTGCATAACCTGATAGAGCTCCAAACAAACCCATATCCCGATTTTACTTCTTGATCTATTTTCAATTTACACACGTTTTTTCACGGTATGATGCACATAAGTCCACTTTTCGCTATTTGAATTCTTCGGCCCTCAAAAAGCCAATTTGTATTCTTTTATTTGGCCTAAGGGGGTCGTTGGCCCAAGATCTTTGGTAATGGGTATGCAAAAGTTTTCCCTGGCCAAACTAATTGAAAGTTCTTTGCTGTCTTCACTTCTCGAGTTTTCCTTTTAAAATGTTCACATGACCACTTCTCTTTTCCAAGTTGTTTTCAAGTATTTTCTTCAAACCCTAAGGTTTGACATGGACGCCAAGTGTAGCTCAAAATGCAAATGGTAATACCAAACTCCAGTTCTTCTTCTACAATAATTTTTCGATTTAAACTTCTATCGTCTTTGATGGGTTTTAGAAAAATAGTCAGCTTGGTACTTTGCCCTCCTGCTAAGGCAGCTTGTCGCTAACAAAGTCACTGATCTAATATAAGGCAAAAAGTAGCAAAATATTTTCTAGTAGTTTGATTTTCATACTTGCACATACACGTTGCAGGCAAAATCGTTCAGTGGGGATAAACTTCTTATACAGAGTTCAGAAGACAGATTCATGTTCATAGTGAGTAGATGTACTCGTACATAGCTATGGAAGTTGCTGCAACAGCAGTTACTGCCAACATTGAATGAAAATGTACGACAATCAAATCATGATGGAAGTTTCTGAAGGTTACTTTTCTAACTATCGTAGTTTAGCATCTGAGTATGCTGCAAGTATTCGCTTTCTCTCGGTAACAATTCGACTTACAACCCTGTGCTTGGGAAACAGTTGCCATGGATACCTCCAAAAGTTGTTAAGTTATGCATGTTTTAAGGGCAAACGAATTTTAACTTCTGCTTTGCAACAATTTGATATGTTCGACGGTCTTGAATCTATGAAATTAGGTTTATTGGTATTTATGAAGTTAAACAGGTGTAGAAATATGTTCGTCACAGTAGATGAAAACAGACAAATGCAGTGGGGGCACAAGTTCAAAGTTTGATAGAATTTTGAGCATAACTTAATGTAAGATTGGAGGATGAACTTAAAGTTTTCAACTAAAAACAAGTAAAAGCGTGCTATGTTCGGCCGGGCCGAATCTTATATACCCTCCACCATGGATCGCATTTGTCGAGTTCTTGCCACGGCATCTTTTCTTGGGCAAAAAAATTGTAAAAGCAAAGATTTGCTCTGCTATTAGAGCGATATTAAGATATGGTCCGGTTTGGAGTACAATTAAATCATATGTTGGAGACCTTTTTAAAATGTCAGCTAAATCGAATAAGAATTGCGCCCTTTGGGGGCTCAAGAAGTAAAATAGAGAGATTGATTTATATGGGAGTTGTATCAGGCTATAAACCGATTCAGACCATAATAAACACGTATGTTGATGGTCATGAGAGGATCCGACGTACAAGATTTCAGGCAAATCGGATAATACTTGCGACCTCTAGAGGCTCAAGAAGTCAAGATCCCAGATCGGTTTATATGGCAACTATATCAGGCTATGAACCGATTTGAACTTTATTTGATACAGTTGTTGGAAGTCATAATAAAATATGTCATGCAAAATTTCAGCCAACTCGGATAGCAATTGCGACCTCTAGAGGCTCAAGAAGTCAAGATCCCAGATCGGTTAATATGGCAGCTATATCAGTTAATAAACCGATTTGAACCTAATTTGGCACAGTTGTTGAAAGTCATAACAAAATACTTCGTAAAAAAATTCATTCAAATCGGATAAGAATTGCGCCCTCTAGTGGGTAATGAAGTCCAGATTCAAGATCGGTTATATAGCAGCTATATCCGATTATTGACCGTTTTGAACCTTACTTAGCACAGTTATTGAAGGTCATATCGAAACGCGTCGTGCAAAATTTCATTCCAATCGGATACAATTTGCGCCCTCTAGAGGCTCAGAAAGTCAAGACCCAAGATCTGGGGTATATGGCAGCTATATCAGGTTATAGACCGATTTGAACCATACTTGACACAGATGTTGGACATCATAACGAAACACGTTGTTACAATCGGATTAGAAGTGCGCACTCTAGAGGCTCAGGAAGTCAAGACCCAAGATCGGTTCGTATGGCAGCTTTATCAGGTTATAGACCGATTAGAACCATACTTCGCATAGTTGTTGGAAGTGAGATTAAAACACTATGCGCGAAATTTAAGTCAAATCTGGCGAGAATTGTGCCCTCTAGAGGCTCAGGAAGTCAAGTCCCAAAATCGGAGTGCTTTCGAAAGACGGACGGACAGACAGACGGACGGACGGACAGACGGACGGACGGACAGACGGACGGAAGAACAGACGGACGGAATATATATACTTTATGGGTTTCAGACGAATATTTCGAGTAGTTACAAACCGAATGACGAAATGAATATACCCCATCCTATTGTGGAGGGTACAAAAAATATTTAAAGATATATATTTACAATATGCATGTTAACATCAAAGATGTTTGCTGGGATGTCAGCCAAACAAAAAATTCTTTATATTGGATTTCGATACCAAAAAATTGCTGATTCTATTGATTAATTCATTGACCGCTGTCAGTCAACATTGTCCGCCTGCAACAACAAACAGTGAACCATCATGATTTGTAAGCAACAATATGAAATGGTAATGGTAATGAAATGTAAGCATTTCTACAGCTAACGCAAGGGTCAACAATCCGTATCCACCAGTACCGCAGATCAACAGCAAACACAGCAAAGCGGGTAACCTGACACCTCATGACGACAACAATAACAAAATCGTCAATCAGCAAGAAACCAATAGCAGCACCAGCAACAGCACCAACCAACAGCAGCAGCGCCAACAGCAGCACCAACCAACTTCAACCTAAGTTTAAGATTTTTGATTCAGTTCTGTAAAAGCACTCAAATTAATAAAAACAGAAATGTAGTAACTGTTAACTGGCGCCCAACAATCCATCAACGCACCCGGAGGCTGTGACCAAGGACCAAAAAAACACCCTAGAAGACCACAGAGGCTGTAGCTACAACTACCGGCTCAACACACGTCAACAAGTAAGCGGACGATTCTCCAAGTAGATTTAACGAAAGGACAACGAAATCGCCTCCATGGACGTATGGAAAATCTTTATAGGGATACATTTGTAAGTAGGCAGTGAACACAAAAAAAAATTTGTGAATCGTAGATTTAATAATTAAGAAGAATTTAAGTACAAAAGTGAAAAAAATGTGAAAACTCTGGTAGAGAAAAAAATTTTGGTGAATAATTAAAGAATTTAAAAATTGTAACTTCAGGAAATAGAAAAATCAATAGAATTAAGAAAAGTTGGAAAAAGTTAGATTTAATAATTAAGAAGAATTTAAGTACGAAAGTGAAAAAAATGTGAAAACTCTGGTAGAGAAAAAAATTTTGGTGAATAATTAAAGAATTTAAAAATTGTAACTTCAGGAAATAGAAAAATCAATAGAATTAAGAAAAGTTGGAAAAAGTTAGATTTAATAATTAAGAAGAATTTAAGTACGAAAGTGAAAAAAACGTGAAAACTCTGGTAGATAAAAAAAAAAAAAAAAAAAAAAAAAAAAAAAAAAAAAAAAAAAAAAAAAAAAAAAAAAAAAAAATAAAAAAAAAAAAAAAAAAAAAAAAAAAAAAAAAATTTTGTGAATAATTAAAGAATTTAGAAATTTTAACTGCAGGAAATAGAAAAATCAATAGATTTAGGAAAAGTTGGAAAATAATTAGAAATATGGCTAACCCAAATGGTGACTTACTGAGACCCCCAATCCTTAACATTCCCAATCCACCGCCTCCTCTACCTAATGGTAATATTGACATGGATAGAATACTGCGGGCATGTGTAGAACAGTCTAGGCGCACGGTTAGGGAAATACTAAACCCTAACGCAGACATATCCGGTGTTGATCAGCAGATAGAAGAACGTTTTAGGGGAGAACTAAACGATCTAGATAGGATCCCTGACATAGTCAGATGCCTCAGGGAATTCTCCGGTAATCCGGGAGAATTTAGTTCGTGGAAGAAGAGCGTCGATAGGGTCTTGCAACTCTATGAGGCATCAAAAGGGACCCCTAGATATTTCGGAATATTGAATGTGGTTAGGAACAAAATCATTGGTAGCGCGGATGCCGCCCTTGAGTCATATAATACCCCATTAGATTGGAGTTGTATTTCCCGGTGTTTGACTCTGCATTATGCAGACAAAAGGGATTTGTCAACTCTCGAGTACCAAATGTCTTCACTGATTCAGGGACAGAGCACAGTTCAGGACTTCTACCAGAGCGTCTATGCGCATTTGTCATTGATAATGAACAAATTGGCTTGCATGGATATGGGTAGGGAATCGCTGGATATTATGACCCAGACTTATCGGGACAAAGCCCTGGACACCTTCATAAGAGGGCTTAAAGGCGATTTACCAAGATTACTGGGAATTAGGGAACCAACCGACCTTCCTCAGGCACTACATTTGTGTCTGAAGCTAGAAAATCAGCAATATAGGACGCAGTATGCTAACGCTCATATGAAAACGGATAAGGCTATGGCCCATCCGCAGTATCGCAACCACGGGCAACCGCAAGTTTCACATCATCCTCTTCCCACGCATAACTTCCAGAGTTACTCGCCTGCACGTTGGCAAGTGCAGCAATATGCTAACCAAATGACTCCACGGCAATTCTACACTGGTAATTCCCCACCACAAATGCCTCCACGGCAATTTTACACCAGCAATAACATACCGCAAAGACCGACGATACCGAAGCCACAACCCAGGCCAGAACCGATGGATATAGATCGGTCTATGCGTACGAGCACAGTTGATTACGTGAACAGACCTGGACAGGGTAATAGGTTTATGGAGAAAAGACCGCTCAGTCAGTCCTACCAAGTGCATCGACCTCAAAAGATGCAGAGGAATTTCAATATTGAATCCGAACAGGAGGATAGTCATCAGGGTAGTCAGGCAGTATCTTACGAAGAGACAATGGAGAATTATGAAGATGAGGAGAAGCTTCAACCCTTCGAGGACTATCTCGAGAAATATTATGATAGGGGTGACACCGAAGCGGATGACTTTGTTGATGTGAATTTTTTAGACTAGCGAACTCGTCCTTGCCCTATATTGAATGCAGGATGAGTTCAGGCCGTATATTGAAATTTTTGATAGATACCGGTTCAAATAAAAATTATATCCAGTCCGATTTAGTAAAGAATCCTACCCCTAATTTAAAAAATTTTTTCGCTAGATCTGTTGGTGGTAGGACCGAGATCACTCACCATACATTGGTAAGCGTCTTTAACGAAGACGAGAATCCCTTGACGTTCTTTATTCTTCCAACATTGAAGACTTTCCATGGCATCATAGGTAATGACAGTTTGAGGGAGATGAGAGCTGTCATTTATACGTTTGAAAATTATGTGGTTTTCAACAATAGGAGAAAAATACGCCTCAAGCAACAACTTTCACAATCCATTAACACCATTGACATTAGAAATACGCACATGTCTGAACGACAAATAAACGAACTTAATGTCATTATCAGGCAATTTAAGGGTTTATTTAGTGACCCTAATGAAAAATTGACGTTCACTACGACTGTTGTAGGTGAGATAGAAACAAAGAATGACTCTCCAGTCTATTCACGTTACTATCCGTATCCAATGCATTTGAAGGACGAAGTTGAGAGCCAAATTCAGGAACTACTAGACGATGACATAATCCGACCATCCCGGTCGCCCTACAATTCACCGGTTTGGATTGTTCCCAAAAAGGCAGATTTTTCGGGAAAAAAGAAGTACCGTTTGGTTATCGATTACCGTAAACTGAACGATATCACTATTCCAGACAAATATCCGATACCCAATATTAATGAAATTTTACCGCAACTTTCGAAAAGTAAATGGTTTTCAGTAATCGACTTAAAAAGTGGTTTCCACCAGATACCATTAAAGGAAAGCGATATGAGAAAAACCGCCTTTTCGGTTAACAACGGTAAATATGAATTTACAAGGCTTCCGTTTGGGTTGAAAAACGCCCCTTCTATTTTCCAAAGAGCCTTGGATGACATATTGCGGGAACATATAGGGAAGATATGTTTTGTCTACATAGATGACATTATCATTTTTGCAGAAGACGAGGAAACGCATTTGAAGAACCTGCACACTGTTTTTCAGACCTTAGAGGGTGCTAACCTGAAAGTTCAACTGGATAAGTGTGAGTTTCTAAAAAATGAAGTGGAGTTCCTAGGATTTCTGATATCCGATTCGGGAATTAGAACTAATCCAACAAGAGTAGAGGCCATAAAGAATTTTCCACTTCCGAGAACCCTCAAAGACCTAAGATCTTTCCTTGGACTTTCGAATTTCTACAGGCGCTTCATAAAAGACTACGCTAAAATAGCAAAGCCTCTAACTTTGCTTTTGAGGGGGGAGAAAGGTCGCGTCTCGAAACACATGTCTAAAAAAATTAATGTTGATCTGGATGAAAATGCGATAACAGCATTCAATAAACTGAAAGATTCATTAATTTCGGAAGACGTTTTATTGGCATACCCGGATTTCGGCAAGGAATTCCAATTGACAACAGACGCTTCAAACTATGCCCTTGGAGCAGTGTTATCGCAGGATGACAGACCCATCATATTCCTTTCTAGAACTCTCCAAAAGTCCGAGGAACACTACGCGACTAATGAGAAAGAATTGCTCGCAATAGTATGGGCCTTGAAGTCATTAAGGAATTATCTCTATGGATCGGCCAAGATGAAGATCTTTACGGACCACCTTCCCTTGACATACTCTTTGAATAATAAGAATTCCAATTATAAACTTAAAAGATGGAAAGCCTTCCTTGAGGACTATAAATATGAACTGCTGTATAAACCAGGGAGCACTAATGTTGTGGCTGACGCCCTATCAAGAATCCCACAAGGAGTGTCTCATATAAACTCCTTGACGGCGACACAGCATAGTGACGAAAGTTCACCCCAGGACTTAATACAATATACGGACGCCCCATTAAATGCTTTTAAGAATCAAATTATAATATCTCAAGAAGAAATGACGTCCTACAAATTCGATACAATTTTTCCACAATACCATAGACACACACTTGAGTTATCGGACACATCCGAGAGCAACTTATTGGACAATCTAAAAAAATGCTTGAACCCGTCAGTAACGAATTGTATTAAAACTTCAGATGAGATTTTAGGAAAACTTCAAGAGATATTTAGCACAAACTTTGGCAGATATAAAGCCAAATACACTAGGACAATGGTGCAAGACCTTACGAACGAGGATGAACAGGAGGAAGAAATTATTAGGGAACATGAGAGAGCTCATAGAAACAGTTCCGAGAACAAAGTACAATTGCTGAAGAAATTCTACTTTCCCAAAACGAGTGCTAAAATAAAGAAAGTTACCAAACTATGTAAAATTTGTAAAGAGAACAAATACGAACGCCACCCTAATAAGATTATGCTTCAGAAAACACCAATCCCTGAATTCCCGGGACAAATTGTCCACATAGATATTTTTATAACAGAGAGGAAACCAGTCCTAACCGCTATTGACAAGTTCTCTAAATACGCCCAGGCGAAGGTTTTGCAATCGAGGGCTACTACGGATATAAAGGAACCATTAAGGGAAATACTTCTAGCATTCGGCATGCCCGAGATAGTGGTTATGGACAATGAAAGGTCATTTAATTCTTCGGCAATAGTATTCATGTTGGAAAACCAGTATAATGTAAAAATCTTTAAAGTTCCCCCATACGCTAGCTACGTCAATGGACAAATAGAGAGGTTCCATTCGACACTGACCGAGATTATGAGGTGCATCAAGGCAGAGAATTCCCCTGATTCCTTCTCAGAGCTCCTTCATAAGTCTCTGTTTGAATATAATAATTCGATTCATTCTACCACTGCACGAAAACCAGTGGAGGCATTCTTTGGAAGACGTGTCTTCACTGCACCCCAAGAACTGGAGAGGGAAAAAATGGAGATAGTCGAAAAACTCAAACAGAAACAGGCGAGTGATATGAGGGTCCATAACAAGAATAGAACAAACCATAAGGATTATGAACCAGGAGATAAAGTTTTCGTGAAGGTTAACAAGAGGCTAGGAACAAAGCTGAGTAAAAGCTATGCCGAGGAAATTGTTAAAGAAAATAAAAATAGCACAATCACTACGGAGTCAGGTCGCATTGTTCATAAGAATAACATTAGAAACTAAAGTAAATTCCATCTTTCCAGATTTTTATCCCTTTTTGCAAAGGCTGAGGTGCAGATTCTAGATTACTCCAACTCACAGATTATTTCTATAAATACTGGTTATGCGAAACTTCAGACGGGATATTTGAAATTAATACATGTTATTGAGACAGAGGACTACCAGAATGTAATTAATACCCTGCAGCAACACCTACGTCAGAATATAAACCAATCCCATCCTCTTTATCCATACCTTCAACATGAACTTACCCAACTTCAGCGTCACCTAGATAGGATTAAGCCCAGAGTAAAGAGATCTCTTAATTTTATTGGATCTACTTGGAAATGGATCGCCGGAAATCCAGATCACGACGATTTCGAGATAATAGAGCAAAAAATTAACAATGTTTTGTCAAGCAATAATAGGCAGGTTGTAATAAATAATCTGTCTCTAAAAAAAATAGATGAACTCACAGAAAATACCAACAAAATTATAAAAATTGTAAAAACCAATGAAAATTTTATAACCATGCTCAAAATGAAAATTGACCTTTTAAAGGAAGAAATTGTTAATGTAAATTATGCCATTCACTGGGCAAAGTCCGGCATAATAAATTCATTTGTATTGTCGAACACTGAAGTGAATATTGCAAAAGAGCTTTTCGAGAAAGATTCAATTCCCTTTGTAAACATAGAAGAAATATTCGAATTCTCTGAAGTAAAAATTGCATCAAATGAAAAATCACTTATTTATATCGTCAATGTACCGACTACGAATTTAGATTCCTGCAGTAAACTCTTGATTAAACCCACTAAGAGTGGGGATCTTATTAATAAAATTGATTATAATGAAATACTAGTTTGTAAAAATGAATCCTATGGGATCCTTAAACCATGTAAATCTTTCAATAATCTGACTGTTTGTAATTTAAATAATGTCAAAAGAATAGAAAAAGAAAATTGTTTGTTAAATCTTTTAAAAAGCGTAGAAGCAAACTGTACTTTATTGAGACATAGCACCACCCCTACAGTAGAGGAAGTCTTGCCTGGGATGATTCTACTAAATCAATTCGATGGTACCATTCTCATCAACGACGAGCAGTACAATCTTACGGGAACCTTCATAATCAAGTTTCAAAACGCTTCCATAACAATTGACAACGAGACATACAACTATTTCCAAACAACGTATGCCGAACCATTACCTGCAATCCTACAACCTAGATCTCCTGGATCAAAAATAGAAGAAGTAACCACTTTGGAATTTGTAAAAAGGATCCATCTAAACAATACAAAAGCGATAGAACTGTTGAACATTAAAAACAAATGGAGTGCGGCCGTGCATTTACTCACAATAGCTGCAGCTCTCATTCTGGTATTGTTCTTGATAAGAAGAAAGCAGCGCCCATTGATTGAAACCGTTAATCTAGCACCTCCCAATCAACTATCAGTTCCGACATCGAATTCAACAAACTTTCCAAGAGACGTACCAAGATTATCTCAGATACCTTACTTCTAACGGTATTACGATCGAGGACGCTCGTAACTAAGAGGGGAGGTGTTAACATCAAAGATGTTTGCTGGGATGTCAGCCAAACAAAAAATTCTTTATATTGGATTTCGATACCAAAAAATTGCTGATTCTATTGATTAATTCATTGACCGCTGTCAGTCAACATTGTCCGCCTGCAACAACAAACAGTGAACCATCATGATTTGTAAGCAACAATATGAAATGGTAATGGTAATGAAATGTAAGCATTTCTACAGCTAACGCAAGGGTCAACAATCCGTATCCACCAGTACCGCAGATCAACAGCAAACACAGCAAAGCGGGTAACCTGACACCTCATGACGACAACAATAACAAAATCGTCAATCAGCAAGAAACCAATAGCAGCACCAGCAACAGCACCAACCAACAGCAGCAGCGCCAACAGCAGCACCAACCAACTTCAACCTAAGTTTAAGATTTTTGATTCAGTTCTGTAAAAGCACTCAAATTAATAAAAACAGAAATGTAGTAACTGTTAACTTGCATTATATTAATTTATAGTGTATAACAAGCTGCTTCGAAACCTATTACCGCATATTTTTATACCCTACACCACTACTGTGGTACAGGGTATTATAACTTAGTGAATTAGTTTGTAACACCCAAAAGGATGAGAGATAGGCCCATCGATAAGTATACCGATCAACTCATAATCACTTTCTGATTCAATTTAGCTATGTCCGTCTGTCTGTCTGTCCGTCTGTCCATGTTAATTTGTGTACAAAGTACAGGTCGCAGTTTTCATCCGATCGTCTTCAAATTTGGTACAGGCACGCTTTTCGTCCTAGAGACGAAGCCTATTAAAATTGAAAAAAATCGGTTCAGATCTGGATTTAGCTCCCATAAATATGTTCATCCGATTTTCAGAAATTTGTTAACCGATTCTCTCATTTGGCAAGAAGGATTTGAATTTCATAGAAATCGTTTCAGATTTATATATAGATCCCATATATATGTTCTTCCGATTTGCAGTAATAATGCAATAAAATTGTCATTTGTTAACCAATTCTCTTAAAATTTGGTACAAAGGACTTTCTCTTAACTCTCGATATTACTGGTGAATTTCATGGAAATCGATTAAAATTTAGATATAGCTGCCATATATGTATATCGCTCAATTTTCATTCCTAGAGCCACTGCAAGCGCATTTATTGGCCAATCTTTTCAAAACTTTGTCCAACGCTTTTCTCGACGACTTTTACAATATCCATAAAGTTTTCCTGAAGTCGGTTCAGATTTAGATATAGCTCCCATATATATGTTCTTCCGATTTGCAGTAATAATGCAATCAAATTGTCAATTGTTATCGGATTTTCGCGAAATTTGCCAGGAGAAATTTTCTTATGACTCCCGACATTACTGAAGAATTTCATAGAAATCGGTTCAGATTTAGATACAACTGCCATATATGTATATCGCCCGATTTTCACTTCTATGATCACTGCAGTCGCATTTATCAACCAATCTTCCCAAAATTTTGTACAGAGCTTTCTCCGACGACTACCAATATATCTGAGAAGGTTGCTCGAAATCGATGCAGATTTAGATATAGCTCCCATATATATGTTCGTCCGATTTACAGTAATAATGCAATAAAGTGGTCATTTGTTAACTGAATCCCTTGAAATTTGGTACGAAGGATTTTTTCGTGACTATCGACATTAGTGGTGAATTTCGAAGAAACCGGTTCAGATTTAGATATAGCTGTCATATATGTATTTCGCCCGATTTTCACTTCTAAAGCCACTGCAAGCGCATTTATTGACCAATCTTGCCAAAACTTTTTACAACGCTTTTCTCATCCACTGCCATAATATCTGAGAAGTTTACTCCAAATCGGTTCAGATTTAGATATAGCTCCCATATATATATGTTCGTCCGATTTTGGGAAATATTGGAATAAAGTGCTCATTTGTAAACCGTAGTTATTACAGTTTGAACATATTTGCTCGAAATTTGATACGGATTGTTTTATAACCCATCTGAAAACACGCCGAGGTCCATCAAAACTGGATATTGGATATAGCTCCCACATTGTACTTAAAGGTAGGTGTAGGGTATTATACAGTCGTCACCGCCCGACTTTTGTCCATCCTTACTGGTTTGAGATTGCCAAGGGTGTATGTCGGTTGAATATAGCCTCAACATAAACCGATCCTTAGATTTGACTTCTTAAGCCCTTTTCTTGCCGTCTCAATTTGCATTTCATTTGGCTGAAATTTAGTACGGGAAGTACACATTGAACATTCCATTATGGACACATGAACATTCCATTACGGATACATGAACATTCCATTAAGGTACAGGGTCAAACTCTCACATATCAATGAGTGCTGTCCGATTCAATTTTTTTTTTAGCTCTATGATAAGGGGCCTCTTTTTTAAAGCCGAGTCTGAATGCCATGCCGCAATGCGACACCTGTTTGGAGAGAAGCTTTAACACGGCATAGTACCTCACAAATGTTGCCAGCATGAAGAGGGGATAGCCACCCCTGTTTCTGATTTTCTCGCCAGGATTTGAACCCAAGCGTTCAGCATTATAGGCCGGCATGCTATCCTCTGCGCTACGGTGAAAGTACACTTATACCCTCCACAACTCATAACTTAACCCTTCCAGAAAGGCCCATAACTAGAAGTGCACTTAAGCCTTGCAAGGTCCATAAATAGAAATAAAATGACCCCAGTGTTTGACTTCTTGAACCTCAAAAATTTCTTGCAGAATGCATGGTAGTCCGACCGATGTTACCCTTTCCACAGATTTTTGCCCTAGACTTTATGAAGTTTTAGTGCATAGTATTTTAATCCTTGCAAGCTCGCAAGTTTTTCTCTTTCCAAATATGTTTACATAAAATATTTGGCCTCCAAAAATGTCAATTGCTACTTACCCTTCAAAATTGTCTTTCAAAGCAAATAAGCACCTTCAAAAATACATGCACACATTCTCGTTTTGTTTCTAATACTATTTTGTCATAAAAATGTATTTCTCTTTGGATAATCAACACAAGACAGATGGTGTGGTAAATCAATGCAAATGCGAATGCCGATATGAATAAAGAAATCAACTGTTCATATTTACAAAATTTACACTTTGCACACTTGGTGGGATTTTGGGGGGCTGAGGGGGAGAGCTCTATGGAAAAATGTCGCTAAGTCGACACCTGTAAGGATTGATGATTGCGGATGCTAGTGCAGATGCTGTTGCAATTCGGTGCGCACGGTGCCCGTGGAAGATGAAGTTGTCGATGATGTGCCTGAATCCGATTGCATCGATGATGATGTGGATGACGAGCATGACGATGACGATGCCAGAGATGCAGTCTTTCTGCTCCACGAAGGATGTGCTAAGACTTTGGCATTGTCATTGTAGACTTTGACAGCATCATCAGATGCAGTATCGCTGGGGTATGAGGAAGTAGACTTTGTCGTGGTCGTTGCTGGTGTGGTGGCATCCTTTGGCAATGAGGCTGTGGGTGTGCTCCAACTTTGTTTTGGAATTGATGTCAATATGTTTGTTCCTTTGGGTATTACATTTGCATTTGTCTTATCCTTATTGATAAGGTGGTTATGCTGGTGCTGTTGCTGATTGTATGCCGTTGCTGGTGCCGATGCGGGGGCTGTTACATTTGCATTTCTATGTAAGTGCGGTATGCGTGACTGTGACATAGCCTGCTGTGGCAAGTCCTCTGTGCCAGCCTTTGCATTGTCACTGATGGTGGTGGTGGTGGTGGTGGTGGGGTTGTTGGCGCTTACATCAGGTGTTTGCGGCGCTTCCTTGGATGACACTTGATTGTCATCCAGTTGCATTGGTGTAACATGACAGCAATTAGTAGCAGTATCTGAGGCTGGGCCGGTTGGGCATGACAATGATAATGGTGCCGATACCGATGCCGGTGCCTGGGCTTGCAGCCCAGTGGATGCCAAGAGCGTTGGTGTCGTGGGTAATGTTGGCGCTGCCGCCGTTGATGTTGTGGAATGTATTAGGCTGGTGTTGGCTGCTCCTGATGCTGCTATTATTCGTGGTATATGCGATTTCTTGGGTTGGGCATACACCGGGGTGGTGGGCGTTGGTGGTGGTGATAACGATGACGTTGTATTGGCGTCCAAGGAAGCAGAACATGATGGATGATGGTGTTGATGCTGATGCTGCTGCTGATTGCCTGCCGCACTCACCGGTTGCACATTGTAGACTTTCTGTGTCAGATGTGCCGTCACTTCGCGTTCGGGTGTCTCATAGATGGGAGACGACTCAAAAGATTGAAATACTGATTGCTGTTGCTGCTGCTGGAAATTAGTTGGATTAGTCTCAATTTGTGGCGGCTTGTTCTTCCTTTTCAGTGTGGAATAGTAGCCTTCGGTGGGCCGCAATGAGCCAACAATTAATGTGTTTTGCGTTATTTGGGGCTCCTCCTCCTCCTCGGTGCAGTCATGGGCCAGCATGACTGGCGAAGTGGTAATGCTGTTGCTGTTTCGCCTACCCAACGAAGGCTTGCGCCCCAATGTGGCCACCGTACGTGGTGGTGGCAATGGTGGCTGTTGCTTAAGGTGCTGCGAATGAACAAAGAATGAGTTGGGTGGCAACGAGTTGCGCTTGTAGGTGGTCGACAAATCCTTGGTCATGGGTGGTGAGTCAGTCTCTCTGTCCCAACCCGGCATATGTGTGGGCAAAACCTTGGGATATTTCTTACGCCTGATGACATCCATTTGCTGTGCCGGAGTTAAAGCCTCCACCGGCCATTCATCATTGTCATCTTTGCTGGTGACATTGATGTCTTGATCATCATGCGCCGAGTCAGACTGCATAAAACTGGTGACTTTTTCCTCAGACTCGGGATCAAGGCTGTAGTAGATGTCAACGGGATCTGATCTTGAGTGGTAGTGCATGGGCTGTATAAGCTCTCCCTCGCAGGCCTCAGTCACCGTAGAGTGCTGACGCATGAGGGTGTAACGACTGTTGTCCAAGGAGTCCTGGGGTGTGAGTAGCTCTTGGTCATCCACCTCCACTTCTTGGCAAATAATGCGATTGCGTCCATCATTTTTACTTTTGGTCACCTCTATGGGCTCTTGTTCCATGACACTGCTGCCCCTTGTCTCCGAGGTGGCATCAATGGCCACGCTCACCTTGAGGGGGTGCTTGCCAAAGGAGCCACCACTGCCTCCCAGGGAGGAGAAAGATGATGATGATTTCTTGGAGTCCTTATTGCTGCTGGGTCGTCGTGGCAAGGCCACTTTATTCTGACCCGTGGTGCACATCCACTCACTCACCTTGGTGTGTGTGTCGACAGTGGAACAACTCAACTGGCGCGTCATTTTGAAGCCATTCGAGGATATCCGCTCCGTCTTGACTGCCTCATAGGTATTGGACTTCCTCATGGCATCCATGATGTAGCTGTCGCCATCATCCTGATGAGTGCTGGGCTTGGAGCGCTTCAGGTCGTCATCGTTGGTGCCATCGTAGGCTGTGAGGATGCCGGTGCCCAGCTTGCGCTGTATGGTCTGTGTCTTCTTTTTCTTTTGCATCAGTATCGTCGAGTAGATGATGACATTCAATATTATGAAAATGATAATGAGACCTATCAGCAGCTGCAACGTGGTTTCCGACTTGGCCACATGCTCCTGCTGGCTATCGGCATCGGCCATGCCATCGTCAGCCTTATTGTCTTCGCTGGCATAATTGCCACTATTTCCGTTCGGGTAAGGGTGGCCATAAGGTGTTTGCTCACGACCATTGCCTGCCATGCCGTTTGCTCCTGCATCATAGTGGCGTATGCCATAAATTGAGGCGGATGTCGTGGGTGCCCGGGCAGCAAAGCCAAAGTTATTGTAACCCATTTCGTAGCTACGTGCCTCATCACCTTCGCCATCCTCGCCGGAGGTCGATGGTCGATGGCGCACCTTGCCCACATAGGTGGTGGAGGGCGGTGCATTGTACATGTTCTCGGCTGTCTCCCCAGCCTTTTGCCGGCCGGTTGGCTGCTGCATGAGCACCTTCAACGTTCTCACCGGATCCTCTGCGCCATCATCACGTGCTCCGAATTTATTCATATGGCCGGTTATTACCTCACTGCCGCCATAAGGTTTGGGATAAATCGCCGTGGTTCCTGGCAGAGATGGCATCGTGTTTGCATAGTTCGCCTCCAGGAAGGGTTGCTGTTGTATGTGTGCAATTTGATTGAGCTCATCGGGCAATTCCTTATTCCAAAAATGCATGTAAACCTGTCGATATTTATAACCGATGGATGGTGGTATTCCTGTTCATAGATGAATGGTGTGATGCGTAAAGTGCTCCCGATGTGATGATGATGATGATGGTGTTGATGATGATACCGAGATGGTTACACCAGCCGCCCGCCGGAAACGAAATGCAATATGCAAAGAGGAAGAAAAGAGGGAGAACAAAAACTTCCATATAATATTTTATGAAATTGAATAAAAATTGTTTTTTCATATTATAAATTGAGAGAGGTGCATGCAGGGAAAAGGGAGTAGGCCCTAGGCTACAGCGCTACAGAGATGCAAGCATGCAATGCATTATTCATAATGGATTTGTGGTCGGATTTGGTTGATGACGAAAATTGAATAGAACTTTAATGGAGTTGCATGGATTCCGCAGAGGTGAATATTTAATACTCAAAAGGCTTTCATGGGGAGGCTATCCATTTTCTGATAGGCTATGTGGTATACAAGGAGATAGTTTCCCCAGTTATGCAACTACATAAAGAAATTTTTAAAATTTACAGAAAGAACTTTTGTGAAAGGGGTTTTTTTTAAGTCTAGCCAATATTAAGACCAAGTAAAAATGTGATGGAATTTACACAGAATAACAAAGCGTGCTTATTTCGGCCGGGCCGAATCTTGTATACCCTCCAACATGGATAGCATTTGTCAAGTTCTTTGCCTGGTATCTTTTTGTAGGTAAACATAGGATATTGGATAAGAATTGCTTTGCTATTGGGAGCTTTATCAGATTATGGACCAATTCAGGTTATGCGTGATTTGGTTGATGGAGACCATAGTAAAAGTCATGGTGACCATAGTAGAAGTCATTGTGCAAAATTTCAGGATAGCGCTATAGAGATATGAATTGCGTCCTATAGAGGCTTAAAAAGTCATGCTCCGAGATTGAAAAGAACCTTGCAAAATTTTCTTACGATAGAACCTAAATTTTGGCTACTGCAGTCCTAACAGCTTATATGGGCTAAAAGTTATATATGGGAGCTATATGCAGGGTTGGGTTAGGTTAATGTGACAGTCTGCCATCAGACTCACTTAGACATTTTCGTCCACAGGAAAAGAGAGATGCCTTCTACTTCCCTCCGTTGAACCATCCAGATCGCTTTGAGAAGCTCCACCCCTTTCGAATGTTTACATCCGCTAAATTAGACAAGTTCTCAAAGAAATGAGAATCTAAAGTGGAACTCCTTCTGACTGCCAGTGCGGGACACACACACAGCAGATGTTCGACAGTCTCTTCTTCCTCTACGTCCTCACAGCTCTTGCATAAGTCGTTACTGGGAATCTTCAGTATGTCACCATGTTTTCCGATCAGAGAGTGATCTGTCATGACGGTCACAATGACTGAGATGTCTGTTCTAGCCAGCAACAGCAAAGCCGTAGACCTTTCCAAGTATAGATTAGGCTACATAATTTTGAAGCATTCACCACTTCCCCCTTGGTGACCTTCTGTCATTCTAGACATGTCCGTCCGTCTGTCTGTTGAAATCACGTTACAGTCTTTAAAAACAGAGATATTAAGCTGAAATTTTGCACATATTCTTTTCTTGTCCACAATCAGGGTAAGTTCAAAGATGGGCTACATCGGACTATATCTTGATATAGCCCCCATATAGACCGATCCGCCGATTTAGGGTCTCAGGCCCATAAAAGCCACATTTATTATCCGATTTTGCTGAAATATGGGACAGTGAGTTCTGTTGGGCCCATCGACATCCTTCGTCAATTTGGCTCAGATCGGTCCAGATGTGGATATAGCTGCCATATAGACCGATCCTCCGATTTATGGTCTTAGGCCTATAAAAGTCACATTTATATTTATTGCTGACATTCGGGACAGGGAGTTGGGTTACGCCCTTAGACATTCTTCGATAATTTGGCCCAGATCGGTCCAAATTTGATTAAAGCTGCCACATAGACCGATCCTCCGATTTAGGGTCTTAAGCCATAAAAGCCACATTTATTATCCGATTTTGATGAAATTTGGGACAGTGAGTTGTGTTAGACCCTTCGAAGTCCTTCTTCAATTTGGCCCTGATCGGTTCAGATTTGGATATAGCTGCAATATAGACCGATATCTCGATTTAAGGTTTTGGGCCCATAAAAGGCGCATTTATTGTCCTATGTCGCTGAAGTTTTGTACAGTGAGTTAAGTTAAGCCCCTTCACATACTTCTGCAATATAGCACAATATCCGTCCAGATTTGGATGTAGTTGCCATATAGACCGATCTCTCGGTTTTAGATTTTGGGGCCATAAAAGGCCCATTTATTGTCCGATGTCGCCCCATATAGACCGATCCGCCGATTCGGGGTCTTAAGCCCATAAAAAGCCACATTTATTATCAGATTTTGCTAAAATTTCGTACAGTGAGTTGTGTTAGGCCCTTCGACATTCTTCTTCAATTTGGACCAGATCGGTCTAGATTTGGGTATAGCTGTCATATGCCATTAGGGTCTTAGGCCCATAAAAGCCACATTTATTATCCGATTTTGCTGAAATTTGGGACAGAGAGTTGGGTTAGGCCCTTAGACATTTTTCGATAATTTGGCCCAGATCGGTCCAGATTTGGTTATAGCTGCCACATAGACTGATCCTCCGATTTAGGATCTTAGGCCATACAAACCGCATTTATTATCCGATTTTGATTAAATTTGGGACAGTGAGTTGTCTTAGCCCTTCGGCGTCCTTCTTCAATTTGGCTTAGATTGGTCCAGATTTGGATGTAATAGCTGCCACATGGACCTATCTTCCGATTTAGGGTCTTATTCCCATAAAAACCAAATTCATTATCCGATTTTGCTGAAATTTGGTACAGTGAGTTGTCTTAGACCCTTTCTTTAATTTGGCCCTGATCGGTTTAGATTTGGATATAGCTGTCATATAGAACGATTTCTCGATTTAAGGTTTTGGCCCCATAAAAGGCGCATTTATTGTCCGATGTCGCCGAAGTTTTGTACAGTGAGTTAAGTTAAGCCCCTTCACATACTTCTGCAATATAGCACAGATCCGTCCAGATTTGGATGTAGTTGCCATATAGACCGATCTTTCGGTTTTGGATTTTGGGGCCATAAAAGGCCCATTTATTGTCCGAAGTCAATGAACATTAAGTTCGCTTATTTTTGGCTCGAATCTTTGAAATTTTAAATTTAAAATTTTTTTTTTTCAGTGAATACGGATCGATCTACGGATTGCAGTTTACTGACTAATCAAATTTTTTTTTGTTGAATTTCGTAGGCTTTTCATAAAAGAATCCTATCCTTATTGGTGAATATTAAAAGTTCGAACCGGTCCAATTTAAGGCTTTTAAATAAGTTTTTGATTATCTTGACATTATAAATATAAGTAGCCTTCTATGTTCTATCTTACTTCGTTCTGGAATGCTAAAAAGTCTAAAGTTTCATGCGTTTGAGTTTAACATCCATATAGATTCGTATATCAGTCCATCGATTTTTTACAATAGAACGACAAAAAAAAATTTATCTTCAACGAATCCAATAAAATTTGGAAAAAATTAAAATTTTCATTTAAAAAGTGTCTTATAAGAAAATGCTTTCGTTTCACAAATATTTCCAATATAAATTGCCCTAGAAAATTTCAATTTCCTCTTTCTCTCCATCAAACCATCAAGACATAAACATAAATATTTCAATAATGGACTTTATATTTAAAATTACTTCTGTAAGCCGAGCAATGCATCAAATGATTATGGATAGTCTTAGGGGCATTAAGGAAGCAACCCTTGTCAACTGGCAAAGGGTTTCATTTTTTTTTTTGTGTATTCTTCTGTGCACATGCTAGGGGAAAATGGCAAAAATGGGCAAAATAATCGACATAGCTTTTGTGGTACTAGTGAAATTTGTTATTATTACCAATATTCATGTACGCCTGCGAACGTTTATTGAATTCTGGCCATTCTAAATCATAGCGATCCCATTCCATGGCATGCAAATTTATGAAGCTCTCCTTCCAGGGTGCCTTTGGATTTCTGGAAATAAAGGAATATGGATAAAGAAAAAGTAGAAAAATTATAATAATTTTGTTTGGTTACAAAAAGGAAACAAGTAAAAGCGTGCTAAGTTCGGCCGGGCCAAATCTTATTACCCTCCACCATGCATCGCATTTGTCAAGTTTTTTGGCCAATATTTCTTTAAAGGCAAACAAATGATAATGGATAAAAATTGCCATGCTATTGGAGCCATACCAGGTAATGGACCGATTCAAATCATACTTGGTTTGCATGTATGGGAGACCATAGTTGAAGTTATAGTGCAAAATGTCAGCCAAATCGGATATGAATTGCGCCCTCAATAGGCTGAAGCAGAAAATCGTAAATCGTCTTCCGATTCTACTTCTTGATTCTATAGAGGGTGCAATTCTTACCCGATTTGGCTGAAAATTTGTACAACGACTTCTCTTAAGATCTTCTATATGCGTCTGAATCGGTCTATAATGTGGTAAAGCTCCCGCTTTATGTAGGAGAAGATAGGCCCATAAAAGCCACAGTTATTATCCGATTTTGCTGAAATTTGGGACAGTGTTAGGCACTTCGACATCCTTCTGCAATTTGGCCCAGATCGGTTCAGATTTGAATATAGCTGCCATATAGACCGATCCTCCGATTTTGAGTCTTAGGCTCATAAAAGCCACATTTATTATCCAATTTTGCTAAAATTTGGAAAAGTTAGTTGCGTTAGGCCACCCGGCATATTTCTTCAAGTTGGACCAGATCGGTCCACATTTGGATATAGCTGTCCTATAGACCGATCTGCCGATTTAGGGTCTTAGGCACATAAAAGGTTTATTTACTGTCCGATTTTGCCAAAATTTGGGACAGTGAGTTTTGTCAGGCCCTTCAACTTCTTTAATTTGGCCAAGATCGATTCAGATTTGGATATAGCTGCAATATAGACCGATCTCTCGATTTAAGGCATTAGGCCCATAAAAGACGCATTTATAGTCCGATGTCGCCAAAATTTTGGACAGTGAGTTAAGTTAAGCCCCTCGACATTCTTTTGCAATATGACACAGCTCGGTTCAGATTTGAATATAGCTGCCATATAGACCGATCCCTCGATTTAAGGTTTTGAGGCCACAAAATGCTTATTTATTAACCGATTTTGCCGAAATTTGGGACATTGAGTTAAGTTAAGCCCCTCAACATACTTCTGCAATATGGCACATCTCGGTCTAAATTTGGATATTGGTGTCATATAGACCGATCTCTCGATATAAGGTTTTGAGCCCATAAAAGGCGTATTTACTGTCCGACGTCGCCGAAATTTGTTACAGTGAGTTGTGTTAGGACCTTCGACATCTTTCTTCAATTTGGCTCAGATCGGTCCAGATTTGGATATAGCTGCCATATAGACCGATCTCTCGATTTAAGGTTTTGGGGCCATAAAAAGCGCGTTTATTGTCCGATGTCGCTGAAATTTGGGACGGTGAGTTGTGTTGGGCACTTTGATATTCTTCTTCAATTTGGCTCAGATCGGTCAAGATTTGGATATAGCTGCCATATTGACCGATCTTTCGATTTAGGGTTTTGGGGCCATAAAAAGCGCATTGATTGTCCGATGTCGCCTAAGTTAGGGACAATGTGTAGGCTTTTGGACATTTGTCTGCAACTTGGCCCAAATCGGTGCAGATATGGATAAAGCTGCCATATAGACCGATCTCTCGAGTTAAGGTTTTGGGGCCATAAAAAGCGCATTTATTGTCCGATGTCGCCTAAGTTTGGGACAGTGAGTTGTGTTGGGCTGTTGGACATTCTTCTGCAACTTGGCCCAAATCGGTCCAGATTTGGATATAATTGCCATATAGACCGATATCTCGATTTAAAGTCTTGGGCCCATAAAAAGCGCCTTTATAATCCTATTTCACCGAAATTTGACACAGTGACTTAAGTTAGGCTTTTCGACATCCGTGTCGCATATGATTCAGTTCGGTTTATTTTTAGATATGGCTACTAAAAAGACCAATATTTTGTTATTGAACAATGACTTGTACTTATTGGTATATGGTCCAAATCGGAACATATTTCGATATAGCTGCTATGGGGCATAAGGTATGCATTTTTCATCGCATTTTGACAAAAGGTGATTTACATACATACCCGAGATGGTGGGTATTCAAAGTTCGGCCCGACCGAACTTTACGCCTTTTTACTTGTTTCATTTCCTTCACTCTTTGAGTAGTAGAAATAGTGTTATGGCTATGGCATTCCATTATCAATTTCTGCAAAAGCAACGAAAATATCGCATTAAAACGATAAACTTTATGTAAAATGACACTATGGTGTTGGTTTTTTCGTGTTATTTTTCTCTCACAAGATCCTGTTTCTAAGCTCCGCATAACCTTTAAGTTGGTAAATAGTAACAGCACTTAGTTAGTTTTAACAACAAGCTCATCCACTTTTTGGCCATTACCAGTCAAGCCAAGCTAAAGGAAAAGTAAAAGTAATGGCAAGAAATAAAATTTCAATTTCTATTCGAAACTATCCTCTCGAAAATTGCTTAAAGTACCCAGTGGCAGTGTCATTGCCATTCTACGATGTCAGTTACAGTGTGTGTGTGAGTGTTGGTAAGGGGTGATGGTGAAGAAAAATCCCTACATATTAGCTGCCGGGAACCAGAGTCAAGCTAAGAAGGATATCATACCGTTGCTTTCCCAACCCTAAGAAGTGCCAAGGAATGTCCATGAATTTCCGGTAATGCAGAAGAAGGAGGTTGCCATTGCCATTTTGAAGATGCTTAAGGATTTTGTATTTTCATCCTAGAAAATCACAACTGTTTGTCCATAATCGTAATAATAATAACAATAACGAGAAGCACATAACGCGTGCCTTTGCTTACAGCAATCAACTGGCTCGAAATATGACTTTGACACAGCCATGGCTATTGCAACACCAACTACTTGAACTACTCGGTGTTTTGGCAATGTAACCTAATCACTGTGGCTAACAATCTTTCAAATAAAAACAAAAACGGCATAAAGTATGGCTGATGCAAACTTTTGTATTCCCCTCAACATGGAGCTTCATAGGTGGCATTCCGTGAACCAGCATACATACTATACTGCAGTAAAACTTCCCATCCTCCTTCTCCTGCCCCTGTGGAATCACAATGGAAGAAAAGTCTAAGTGAGTCTGATTGTTGAATGCCACTTTAACCAATCTAACCTAACGTTAACCTAACTATCAGGCGCCGAGCCTTATTTGATATAAGATCTTCTCGCATTACCGATAGAGAGGATAGGTAAGCGGATGCTGAGTTTGAGGACTATTTGAACTTGGTCGTCACTGATGGCTCCCAGAGAGTGTCAGAGAGGAGAATGTAGGTCTACGCCTATGCACTCAATGTTGGTATGTCGCTTAAACTAAAGAAAAATGATTTGCTTGGAAGGTATTAAAAGCCCCCTAAACCCAAAACTTATTTGGACAGTAACAGTTCAAGGCCCCATATTCGAGGCAGTACGGTCGAAGTGCGCGGAGAAATGTTTGGAATTTCTTACATAGAACTGACTTGGATTCTCTGACAAGATGATTTTCTGGGAAATTAGAAGCCGGACAAATATGTCTGCAAGGGTTTGTCAACAGCCTTTGACCTTTCACTATCTACATTGACATTGTATTATAGGAATCATAAACAGACACTGAACTTTAGGGCATATAGAGGCGCTTGAAATTTGCACACATACTTACTATTGATGTAGGTCTTTAGGGACTGTGAATGGGCCACATCGGTTCGGAGTTGAATATAGCCTCCATACAAACTGATCGATCGATATGACTTCTTTAGCCCCGAATCTTACCTGATTTGCCTGAAATTTTGCACAATGATCTCCAATATTCCATAGACCGATCTTTCAACATAGGATCTTAAGCCCAAAAAAGTCGCATTTATTTTAAGACATTGCTGGAATTTTAAACATTGAGTTGTACTTCAACTCTCATCATCCGATCCAAATATTGTTCACATCGTGCTATATTAGCCTTATAGACCGATCTGAGCCATATAGATTGAAATCGGAACGATTATTTAGATTTAGGATCTTTAGTTGAAATTTTGAATTATCGCTGAATGTTGAGTTGTTTTAAGCTTTCGGCCAATCGACCAGAACATGGTCCAGATCGGACCATACTTAGATATAGCTGCCATATAGATCGATCTTCCAATTAAAGTTTAAGACTCATAAAAGCAAATTAATTGCCCGATTTCGTGACTTGTGTAGGAATTTTCTGCACCTGAACGAAATATGGTCCAAACCAGCCCCTAATTGAATATAACAATGGATATGGTAGTGAAGTTAAAATAAACTAGACTGATGAATATGTCCATCCCCTTAGGATTTTCGCCATCTTGCCGACCGTTTCGCTATTTGTAGCAAACGCCCTTAATTCGAAATGCGTTGATCCGAAATCAAGTTTATTGATAGCAATCCTCTGACCTTCGCTGGTAAATCGTTTGCTTTTTCCTTCCCCCACTCAATCGACGCGGATTTGCCACCATCATAATCATATTCTTACACCCCAAGACTGTTCGTGATCTTACCGCACTGATTGTTATTGCCCTGATGGCTAATTTAGTGTCTGTAAAGATGTTCACACTCGACGTCCTCGCACCACACCACTTTACTCATTCTGTGATCGCCCGGATCTCCGCCTGCAGGACCGTATTATGATCAGGCGGTCTTAAACAGATCTCAGTCCCTGGTTTCTCAATGTAGACCCTCAGGTCCACTCTGCTCTCTAGCTTTGATCCATCCGTGTAACATTGGTTCTGTCAATCCAAGGCTGTGCCGCTGGCAGGAGTGCATCCCACTCAACCTCAAGTGTCATCTCAGGTATTCGATCGGAACCCACTTCCATTCCTTCCAGGTCTCATATCATTGCCACGTTTATAATGCGATGGTATGACCTGCTCCTATTCTCTATCCATTCTCCCATCGCTTTAAGTCTCATAGCCTCACGTGAAAACCACACCACCTCACGTATTCCGCGATAGCCCGAATCTAAACACCTGCAGCACCGTATTATGATCAGGCAGTCTAAAACATGTGTTAGTCCCTGGGTACTCAATGTGGACCCCCAGGCCCACTCTGTTGTCTACCTTTGATCCATCCGTGTAACATCATCTTCCAGATGGCAATACTAGGGTTCCCTCAAACCAAGTATTTGCCGAAATCAGCAGTACCTCACAATCGACCTCTTCCAGGTTTCCTATCTTCGCCTCGATTGTACCGCGATGGTATGACCTGCTGCTATCCTGTATCCATTCTCCCATCGCCTTAAGTCTCATAACCGCAATGGCTGTCTCACACTTAGTCTATATATCTATGGGTCGGAAATCTGGAATAGTCTCCTGTGCCCTAGTGAGGGTGGTCCTTATCGCTCCGCCTATGCCAAAAACAACATGTTCTCTGAACCTATTGTATGGTGCTTATGTTGCATTTTTCTCCATAGCAATCCAACAAACTACTGAGGCGTAAGTAAGTATTGGTCTAATCACGCTCCTGTAGAGCCAGTGGACTATCCTCGAATTCAGGCTCCATTTCGAGCCTACGACCCGTCTACATAGTGCACAACATCTATGAACCTTCTCTGTGCCCTCCTGTATGTGACACTTCCAATTCAGTTTCCTGTCCAAGATCACACCTAAGTATTTGACTTTGTCAGATTTCGAAATCGTCTTATTGTGGTAACGAGGTGCGTTAAAATTATCCGATTCTACTGAAATTTGGGACAGTGAGTTATGTTAGGCCCTTCGATATCCTTCTTCAATTTGGCACAGATCGGTCCATATTTGGATATAGCTGTCATATAGACCAATCCGCCGATTTAGGGTATTAGGCCCATAAAAGCCACATTTATTATCCGATTTTGCTGAAATTTAGGACAGTGAGTTGTGTTAGGCCCTTCGACATCCTTCTTCAATTTGACCCAGAGCGGTCAGGGCCAAATTTCCCAAATTTCAGCATATAGACCGATCCACCGATTTAGGGTCCTAGGTCCATAAAAGCCACATTTATTATCCGATTTTGCGGAAATTTAGGACAGTGAGTTGTGTTAGGCCCTTCGACATCCTTCTTCAATTTGGCTCAGAGCGGTCCAGCTTTGAATATAGCTGCCATATAGACCGATCCGCCTATTTAGGGTCTTGTGCCCATAAAATCGACATTTAGTATGCTTCTAAAAATCCTTAACTTTTGTCAAAACTACTTTCCTCAACACTGTGCTCTGTTTACAAGCTAGTAATTTTCATTGGCCTTGTTATTTTAATACACACTTTAGCATTGAAAGCCAGTAAAACTTACCCCGTCTTGGCAAAGTTACACCAATACGACATGACAGCCTCCGCCAAAAGTTTTTCCTGCGCCGTATAGTGAATGCCATGAAAGAGGCCGGCCGAAGAAAGTGGTGCACCAAATACGAAGGCAAGTTCCTCACCCGCTATGCTGTGGGGTAGCTGAAAAGAAATTGAGGAAGGCAAATAGAAAAATAAAAATCTTAAGAAAATGCAAAAATGTAAAATTCATTTTGTTCGTATGCAAGTTTTGTGAACATTGTGCGATACGATGTAATTGGCTTCGTGATCAACAGACATGCTAATGGTGAAGCCAAGTTCAACAATGGCTGTAGTGACCAGAACGGCATGAAGGGCTGTTAATGAAATCGAAGTGCACTTTGCTGCTTGTGCTTGAAGGGCAGCCCTTGCATACATTGGAATGCTGCACACAATTTCTTTCCAATTGGATTTTGTGCCACAAACATTTCCTTTTTGTGTTCTCTGTATGTGTGTGGGTGAATGTGGCTTTGCCTTAAGGAAATGCACTGAGCATATTTCCAAACCGACTTCATTCCGATTCCAACTCTTCAAATGCTGTTCTTTGAGTACCCAGGAACTGAATTTGGTTATTCCTGGCAGTAATTACTCTCAAGCGAAGGAGTCAAATATCTAAATAAGATTTTCCTAAATAGGGCTATTGCAATGACTGTTAATTGGGCCCCATATCAAGGCACAAAGAAACCAAGGACATTTTTAAAATTGCACACAACATTAATTTGCCATCTCTGTGTGTGTCTGTGTTAATCGATAAATCACAGCTTGATTGAATATTTGGGAAGGATATTGGAATTTATTGGGCATTAAAGCAAATATCCATTGAGTCTGTGAGTAATGGCCTTGAGCAATGAACGAATATTTGCCTTGCCACCAAGAGTCCTTTGAGGCAGAAAGTAATAATGATATTTTAATTTACTTGAAAAGCTTTTTATTGATTTCCCTGAAAATGAGTTGTAGTATAAAAAAACAAATTGAATTTTTTTTTTTGTTCTTTCAAGGCAGCTGAGAACTTTGTATGCCAAATGGCATAATTGGAGTAAGAAAATACTATGGTATAGCAAGGCATAAGAATAGGTAAATGTTTTCTTTCTTGAAGTTCTTAAAGCTTTCTTACGGAAATTAATTGGCTTATTTGCTTCCATTGTAATTAAAATTACCACTTTAACAAAATATTCGAAAGCTACCGTAAAAATGTTCCCCATAGAGCATTTTCCATTTTAATAAATTTTCTTCTTTTTATACCCTCCACCATAGGTTTACTCACCTCTTCACCCCGTTCGTAAGTCATCTAAACAGTGGTTTGCAGTGCATTGCGTTGCCATATTGAAGGGGAAAGGAGGTTGTATTGTTTATTGATATTCATTAGCAGGAAGTCGACTACACATTAGGGAGATACGTTTTTTTTTTGCCTATTTATGACTAAAATAACGTCTATTCTAATAAATAAAGGACAAACCACTTTGAAACTAAGTTTTTTGAAAAAACTAAAATTTTTATACTATACACCACCACTGAGATACAGGGTATTATAGATTTGTGCATTTGTATGCAACGCTAAGAAGGAGAAGGGGTAGACCTATCGATAAATATACGGATTGGCTTAGAACCACTTCACGATTCAATTCTGTCCGTCTGTCTGTCTGTCTGTCCATGTATTCTTGTAATCAAGGTACAGGTCGCATTTGTTTGTCCAATTTTCACAAAATTTTGCATAGGTCTCTTTTTTGGTCCAAGAACGAACGCTATTGATTTAAAAAAAAAATCGGTTCAGATTTAGATATAGCTCCCATGTATATCTTTCATCCGATATGGGCTTTTAAGGCTGTAGAAGCCACAATTTTGGTCCGATCTTTAGCAAATATAGCATGATATGTTTCATGTGACGTCTTAATACGTGTGCAAAATCTCATCTGAATCGTTTCAGATTAAGATATAGCACCCATATATCACATTCATCCGATTTGGCATATTAAGGCTGTAGAAGGCACAATTTTAGTCCGATATTTACCAAATTTGGCACGAAGTGTTTTTTATACCCACCACCGTAGGATAGGGGGTATATTCATTTAGTCATTCCCTTTGCAACACATCAAAATATCAAATTTCTGACCCAACAAAGTATATATACAGTATTTCGGATCGTAGTAAAATTCTAAGACCATTTAACAATGTCCGTTTGAATGTCCGTCCGTCTGCTGTAATCACTCTAGAGCCTTAAAAAATTTAAATATTGAGTTGAAATTTGGCACAAATACATCTTTCTGAAGCACGCTGGTTAAGTTCTTGAACGGGCCAAAGCGGACCGTATTTGGATATAGCTGGTATATAGACCGATTTTCCGATAGAGGGTCTAATGCCCATAAAAACTTTTGTTTTCATCCGATTTTGCTGAAATGTGAAACGGTGAGTAGTTTAAGGTTTCCCGATAACTGACCCAAATATGTTTTAGATCGGACTATATTTATATATAGCTACCATATATACCGATCTCACGATAAAGGGTCTGAAGGCCATAAAAACTTTACTAATTACTCGATTTCGCTGAAACTTGCAACAGTGAGTTATTTTAACCCTCCCGACATCTAAACTAAATATAGAATAGATCGGTCCATATTTAGATATAGCTGCCATATAGACCGATCTCCCCATAAAGGGTTTGAAGACCATAAAAGGTTTATTTTTTAACCGATTTCACTTAAATTTGCAACAGTGAGTTATTTTTAGCCTCTGAACATCTGACTTGAATATGGTTCACATCGGACTATATTTAGATATAGCTGCCATTCAGACCGATCCCCCGATAAAGGGTCTGAAGCCCATAAAAATTTTATTTTTTAACCGATTTCGCTGAAATTAGGAATTGTGGGCAGTTTTAAGCATTTCAACATCCGACCCAAATGTGGTACAGATCGGACTATATTTAGATATAGCTGCCATATAGACCGATCTCCAGATAAAGGGTCTGAAGCCCATAAAAGCTTTAGTTTTTAACAGATTTCGTGGGCAGTTTTAAGCCTCTCAACATTCGACCCAAATGTGGTACAGATCGGACTTTATTTAGATATAGCTGCCATATAGACCGATCTCCAGATAAGGGATCTGAAGCCCATAAAAGCCCTATTTATTACCCGATTTCGTTGAAATTTGAAACAGTGGGTAGTTTTAGGTCTCCCTCGATATTTCAATAGTTATGCAGAATTGAAGTCTGACTAAAGTTGGATAAAAGTGTTATATATTAAAAGTTTTACGTAGACTCGGTGGTGTAGGGTACTATATGTCGGCTCCGCCCGACTTTTGCCTTTCCTTACTGGTTTTTATTGAATCACCGAATATGTAAATTTTTATCTAATGTTAAAAAAAAACTCATTCAATTATGATACAGAGATATGAAGTTTTAAAAAAGTCATCACCCTACTACACATATTAACGGTTCGGGTGATGTAGCTGCCATGAAACCGATACTCGATACTTTGTTCTGAATGGGCCAATAATTTCATATAGCATTCATATAAACCCCAGTTTTGAATTCTTAAACATCTGGAGAGGCTAAGTTCGAACTCTAATGGCTAAAAAGTTGCACATGGAGCTCTGTTATGAGAACATCTTTCAACGATGCATTCTAGATGTACAGCAAACGAAATATCGAAGAACTTAAATGGGCAAACTGTGGCAGTTTTCAGCGAACTCGGACAATGAATGCGAATTTTTTAGGTCCAAGATGCCGATCCCAAGAACTTAAATTGGGAGATCAGTATATAAGACAGCTATATCTACATATAGACCGATCTTGAGCATACTCGGTACGAATGTCGAGGGGCCTAACACAACTCTCCGTCCAAATTTCAGCAAAGTTTCAGCTCAATATCTTTATTCTTAAAGACTGGAGCGTGATTTCAACAGACAGATGGACTGACGGTCAGATGGACTGACGGTCAGATGGACTGACGGTCAGATGGACTGACGGTCAGATGGACGGACATGGACAATAAAAATGTATATACCTTATGGGATCAGAAATGAATATTTCAAAATGTTGCAAATGGAAAGGCCAAATGCATGTACCCCCATCTTTCGGTGGTTGGTATAAAATAACAAATATTTTATTTTCATGAAATGTAAGAGCGTGCTGCGTTCGGCCGGGCCGAATCTTATATACCCTTCACCATGGATCGCATCTGTTGAATTCTTTGCGCAGTATATCTTTTTAGGCAAAAAAAGAACAATGAATAAGGACGGAGGAGTTGGAGTTATGTCAAGTTATAGTCCAATTCGGGGCTCAAGAAGCAAAATCGGGAGATCGGTTTATTCAGAGTCAGACCATAATTCACACGTATGTTGAAGGCCGTGGGAGAAGCCGTTGAACAAAATTGGCTTATTTCCAATCCCAACCAATCCGGCCCATTTCCAATCCCAACCAATCCTACCTACACTAATAAGAAGTATTTGTGCAAAATTTTAAGCGGCTAGCTTTACTCCTTCACAAGTTAGCGTGCTTTCGACAGACAGACGGACGGACGGACAGACGCTCGAACATGGCTAGTTCGAATTATAATCTCACGACAATCAAGAATATATATACTTTGTGGGGTCTTAGATGCATATTTCAAGGTGTTGTAAACAGAATGACGAAATTAGTATACCCCATCCCATGGTGGAGGGTATAAAAATAATTTTTAACTATAAGTTTTTCGAGTTTTTCTTTCATCCACATACATAAGTGATGTCTGCCAAAATGCTACAATGTAGCTTCTAAAAACTATGGGTGGTATGGTGGCGGGCAAAAGAAAGCCAACAAACTTTACAAATGAATAGTTTGTAAAAGACGTGATTCTATATCCAAAGCGGCAACAATAGTTTTACGCATTTGTGTGTATACATCTTTGGTAGTTTGAAGAAGCTGTGCCGAAATGGGAAGTGGCGTGGTAGAAAACATGTAAGTAGCATTTTTCACGCCATGCAACGCATAAGCCAATGCAACAGAACATTCATTGTGATGACGTCAATGATGGTTTTTACAAATATCTCAAATTTATTCCTTCAGCTAAATTTGGAATGGCAGCTTATTATGGCTGTATCATATTTTGTGGGCGTTTCTTGCTTTGAGTTTTCTTCATAGTTCAAATTTGATATTTTGCAGTTCGTGGAAGAAGAGCATACAATAGCTTATATTTGGTATAAAAATATTGATGAAAGTTGTGAAAGTCTGGACAAATTTAATATGAAAGAAAGAAAAGTTGATTTCATTGGCTTGCGGGTACTACAGGGTTTTTATAAACCACAATGGCTAAAATTGCATTCAAACTTTGCTGAAAGCAAAAAATTTATATATTAAAGAGTTCTTAAGACACATTTGCTTAGACTTCGCTTCATCAATATTCACCCGGGTGACCATTTAGGTTTTATTTTTATACCCTCCACCATAGGATGGGGGTATATTAATTTCGTCATTCTGTTTGTAACTACTCGAAATATTCGTCTGAGACCCCATAAAGTACATATATTCTTGATCGTCGCGATATTTTATGTCTATCTAGCGAAATAGGTTAAAAAATAAAGTCCGTCCGTCTGTCCTTCCGTCCGTCCGTCTGTCGAAAGCACGCTAACTTTCGAAGGAGTGAAGCTAGCCGTTTGAAGTTTTGCACAAATACTTTTTATTAGTGTAGGTCGGTTGGGATTGTAAAAGGGCCATATCGGTCCATGTTTTGATATAGCCGCCATATAAACCGATCTTGGGACTTGAATTATTGAGCCGACCGAATTTTAAAAATAATGTGGTTTTTGACAAAATTTGCTCATTTTAGTGAGAGGATAGACCCCCTACACAGAAACATCACTCATGCCTGCGTCCCTCAGTCTGGACTTGGCAATAAGAAGGACGTTCCCAATCATTGCGGTTAAATAGCCATCATTGATATGAGAGAAGTATTCCCGATGTGCCTCTATGGAATGTTCAAGGCTGGCAATATACGATGGCTTGTATTGTAGAAACAATATACATAGAGTACATTGAATTTGTTTTGGGTATAAAATGTTGGGTATAAAGTATTTTAATTCATCGAAATAATGATCCGATAAATAATGATCTGATAAATAATCGTCTAGAGATTCTTAGTCGACTAAGTCTTAGTCTTCGCTTGTCTGTCTGTCCACCCCAAGCACGACAACTAACAAATCGGTCCAGACGCTAACGAAGGAGTTAACCTAGAGCGTTGAAAATGTTGCACAAAATACTTTTTATTAGTACAGGTTCGATTGCATTGTAAATGGGCAAAAATGGTCCGACTCGAGGTTGGTCTGAACCGGTGCATAACCGGATATAGGTCTCTAATAAACTGGTGCCCGATAAGATTTCTTGGAAAACTGGAGGCATAATTTCGAAACAATTTAGTTTAGTGTTTCCTGTGGCAAGCTGTTAGTACATCAAAATCTGTGCCGAGTTTGAACTGAACCGTTTTTATACCCACCACCGAAGGATGGGGGTATAATCATTTTGTCATTCCGTTTGCAACACATCGAAATATCCATTGCCGACCCTATAAAATATATATATTCTTGATCAGCGTAAAAATATAAGACGATCTAGACATGTCCGTCCGTCTGTCTGTTGAAATCACGCTACACTCTTTACAAAAAGAGATATTGAGCTGAAACTTTGCACAGATTCTTTTTTTGTCCATTAGCAGGTTAAGTTGGAAAATGGGCTATATCGGACTATATCTTGATATAGCCCCCCACTTGATATGGCCCAGATCTGGACCAAATTGAAAATGGATGTCAAAGGGCCCAACACAACTCACTGTCCGAAATTTTGACGAAATCGGACAATAAATGCGCCTTTTAATGTCCCAAAACCTTAAATCGACACATCGGTCTATCTGGCAGCATATCCAAATCTGGACCGATCTGGGCCAAATTAACGAAGGATGTCGAAGGGTCTAACACAACCCACTGTTTCAAATTGCAGCAAAATCGGATAATAAATGTGGCTTTTATGGGCCTAAGACCTAAATCGGCGGATCGGCCTATAGGGGGGCTATCGATCAAGATTTGGAAATAGCTGTCATATAGACCGATCCTCCGATTTAGGGTCTTAGGCCCATAAAAACCACATTTATTTTCCGATTTTGCTGCAATTTGGGACAGTGAGTTGTGTTAAGAAATTCAACATCCTTCTTCAATTTAGCCCTGATCGGTTCAGATTTGGATATAGCTGCCATATAGACCGATCTCTCGGTTTTAGATATTGGGGCCATGAAAGGCCCATTTATTGTCCGATGTCGCCCCATATAGGCCGATCCGGCGACTTGGGGTCTTAGACCCATAAAAGCCACATTTATCATCCGATTTTGCTGAAATTTCGTACAGTGAGCTGTGTTAGGCCTTTCGACATTCTTCTTCAATTTGGACCAGATCGGTCTAGATTTGGGTATAGCTGCCATATGGACCTCCGATTTAGGGTCTTAGGCCACACAAGCCACATTTATTATCCGTTTTTGATGAAATTTGAGACGGTGAGTTGTGTTAGGCCCTTCGACATTCTTCTTCAATATGGACCAGATCGGTCCAGATTTGGATATAGCTGCCATATAGACCGATCTCTGGGTTTTAGGTTATGAGGCCATAAAAGGCGCATTTATTGTCCGATATCGCTGAAATTTGAGATAGTGAGTTGTCTTAGACCCTTCGACGTCTTTCTTCAATTTGGCCCTGATCGGTTCAGATTTGGATATAGCTGCCATATATACCGGTCCTCCGATAGGGGTCTTAGGCTCATAAAAGCCACATTTATTATCCGATTTTGTTGAAATTTCGTACAGTGAGCTGTGTTAGGCCTTTCGACATTCTACTTCAATTTGGACGAGATGGGTCTAGATTTGGGTATAGCTGCCATATAGACCGATCTCTCGATTTTAGGTTTTGAGGCCATAAAAAGCGCATTTATTGTCCGATATCGCTGAAATTTGAGACAGTGAGTTGTCTTAGACCCTTCGACGTTGTTCTTCAATTTGGCCCTGATCGGTTCAGATTTGGATATAGCTGCCATATAGACCGATTTCTTGATTTATGGTTTTGGGCCCATAAAATGCTCATTTATTGTCCGATGTCGCCGAAATTTGGCACAGTGAGTTAAGCCTCTTGACATACTTCTGTAATATCGCACAGATCGGTCCAGAGTTGGATATAGCTGCCATATGGACCGATATCTAGGTTTTAAGTTTTGGGGCCATAAAAAACGCATTTATTGTCCGATGTCGCTGAAAATTGAGAAAGTGAGTTTAGTTAGGCTCTTCGATGTTTGCCTGCAATTTGGCTCAGATCGAACCAGATTTGAATTTAGCTGCCATATAAACCGATATCTCGATTTAAAGTCTTGGCCCCATAAAAAGTGCATTTATAATCCGATTTCACTGAAATTTGACACAGTGACTTATGTTAGGCTTTTCGACATCCGTGTCGTATATGGTTCAGATTGGTTTAATTTTAGATATAGCTACTGTACTTATTAGTACTTTTTCCAAATCGGAACATATTTTAATATAACTGATATGGGACATAAGTTACGAAATTTCACCAAATTTTCATGAAAGGTGGTTTACATATATATCCGAGGTGGTGGGTATCCAAAGTTCGGCCCGGCTGAACTTAACGCCTTCTTACTTGTTTTTTTAATCATCTGCCAAAACTCTCCCCCTTCTCTATTTAAGAACATTGTTAAAACACATGTTTCAGTGAATAGGTCATCCGGGTGGGATGGATTGGTAAGCAATATAAATAAAATTCTTTGGTAAGGCGAAGGTTAAATATAAAAGACTTTTTGGATTTCTACAACGTGCAATGCGAAGACGGTCAACTCAGCATCACCTTTAAGTATTTATTTTTAATGTTTAACTAACCCTCCTGTGGGTAATTTCATCGAGTTTTTCTTTTCAAAATTCTTAATGCTAACAATACATTTCCCTTATTTCCTAGTATAACCATAAACATCCTTGAATTCAATGGAATAATAAACAAAAAATTTGATACCGAAAACCATTGAAGTACAAACATTTTTTTCTCTTTGTTTTTCGGTTAAGGCATTTAAGGGAATTGCTTGTCTATCTGGATGTTCATAAAATAAGAAACCTCCAAGGAGAAGGCACCAAAGAATGAACGCAGTAAGACAATAAGTAAAATATTGAATTGTTTTGAGAATAAATTTCTTCTTTAATGAAAACAAGAAAATTTTCTGGGCAAAAAACTTGCAATTGAGAAAAATACCAGTTATTTTGGTTTCACCAATATATGCTGGAAGCACCACTCCTTTTGCTGCTTCAAAGGATGTGTCCATTACATTTGCACTCACACATAGACACATAAACAATTGGAGCACAATAGACATCGCATGTTGGTAAATGGCTTGACATGGCTCTGCCATGATTTGAGATTCCAATACACAGCGAACATTGAAACTGAAACTTTGGCCACAAAAGCAATTGACAACAATAACACTAAGCCACGAAGACATCTATTTTTCTCAAAGGACAGGACAATGGAAAAACTTTGCAACAGTTACAATAATGAAATGAAAACTTATAAAACTTCCAAACGGAAAATACAGCAAAATATCGAAAACTGAAATTGACAACAAAAAGAAACAAACAACCAGAAGAAAAAAACGAAAAAATACAAAAACCATTTCTTAAGGACATGATATTAACTGGGAATGAAGACATGGTCATATGAATTGGCCTCTACCACAGACGAGGATGGATAAACAATTTTTGGGCGAAAAACACAGACAATGTTGCCATCAATGTTCATATGACTTGAGTTAATTGGAAGCTGTTGCTGTCGAGAAAACCCAACGCCAATATCGCCAATACTGTGGAACTTCTAGTTACCTATTCCGAGTATGTTCAATATTTTGATAAAAGAAGTGCACAGTTTTTTTTTTCTAGCATTCAGTGAGTATAGTTAAGTAGAAAACAGTTGGTCTTCTTATGTTTTCAAAGAAATTAAGTGTGAGTGAGTAAGGAGCAAAAGAGTGTAGCATACTTGTTTTTCTTATGATTGCTCAAACAGGTATAAATAGATACTGCTGGTCATACAACAAATATTCATTGAAATATTACATTGTTTTCCACCGTGTATACCAGCTTGTCAGTCTTTGGTGGAGTGACATTTTTATACACCTCCGAATGATGGGGGAATATTCATTTTGTCACTCCGTTTGCAACATATCGAAATATCCATTTCCGACCCTATAAAGTATATATATTCTTGATCAGCGTAAAAATCTAAGATGATACAGCCTTGTCTGTCCGTCTGTCTGTTGAAATCACGATACAGTCTTCAAAAATAAAGATATTGAGCTGCAATTTTGCACAGGTTCTTTTTTTGTCCATATGATGGTTAAGTTCGAAGATGGGCTATACCAAACTATATCCTCATATAGCCCCTATATAGACCGATCCGCCGATTTCGGGTCTTAGGCCCATAAAAGCCACATTTATTATCCGATTTTTGAGACAGTGAGTTGTGTTGGGTACTTTAACATCCTTCTTCAATTTCGCTTAGATCGGTCCAGATTTGGATATGTCTGCCATATAGACCGATCCGCTGATTTAGGGTCTGAAGCCCATAAAAGCCACATTTATTATCCGATTTAGCCAAAATTTCGGACAATAAGTTGTGTTAGGCCCTTCGACATCCTTTTTCAATTTGGCTTAGATCGGTCCAGACCGATCTCTAGATTTAAGGTCTTGTGCCTATATATATTGTCCGATTAAGCAGATATTTGGGATAGTGAGTTGTGTAAGGCCCTTCGACATACTTCTACAATAAGGCTCAGATCGGTCCAGATTTCGATATAGCTGCCATATAGACCGATCTCTTGATTTAAGGTTTTGAGCTGATGACAGGCGCATTTATAGTCCGATATCGCCGAAATTTGGAACAGTGAGTTGTGTTAGGCCACTCGACATCCTTCTTTAATTTGGGTCAGATCGGTCCAGATTTCGATATAGCTGTCATATAGACCGATCTCTCGAATTAAGGTCTTAGGCCCATAAAAGCCACATTTATTATCCGAGTTTGCCAAAATTTCGGACAGTAAGTTGTTTTAGGCTCTTCGACATCTTTCTTCAATTTGGCTCAGATCGGTGCAGATATGGATATAGCTGCCATATAGACCGATCTCTAGATTTGAGGTCTTTTGCCTATAATTATTGTCCGATTAAGCTGATTTTTGGGACAGTGAGTTGTGTAAGGCCCCTCGACATACTTCTACAATATGGTTCAGATCGGTCCATATTCGAATATAGCTGTCATATTGACCGATCTCTTGATTTAAGGTCTTAGGCCCATAAAAGCCACATTTATTATCCGATTTTGCCAAAATTTCGGACAGTTAGTTGTGTTAGGCTCTTCGACATCCTTCTTCAATTTGGCTCAGATCGGTCCAGATTTGGATATAGCTGCCATATAGACCGATCTCTCGATTAAAGGTCTTGCGCCCATAAAAGGCGCATTTATCGTCCGATTTTGCCAAAATTTCGGACAGTATGTTGTATTAGACCCTTCGCCATCCTTCTGTAATTTGGCCCAGATCGGTTCAGATTTGGATATAGCTGCGACTTAGACCGACCTCTCGACTTAAAGTCTTGGGTCCATAAAAGACGAATTTATTGTTCGATTTTGCCAAAATTTGGGACAGTGGGTTGTGTTGAGCCCTTCGACATCATTCTTTAATTTGACACTGATCGGTCCAGATTTGATACAGCTGACATATAGACCGATCGCTCGATTTAAGGTTTTGTGGCCATAAAAGGCACATTTATTGTCCGATGTCGCCGAAATTTGGGACAGTGAGTTGTTCTTTACCCTGCGACATCCTTCTTCAATTTGGCCCAGATCGGTCCAGATTTGGATATAGCTGCCATATAGACCGATCCACCGATTAAGGCTCTTAGGCCCATAAAAGCCACATTTATTATCCGATTTTGCTAAAATTTGGGACAGTGAGTTGTGTTAGGCTCTTCAAAAACTTTTTGCAATTTTGCGGTTAAAGTGAAAGTTTTTCGACACCTGAGGTAGCGGTTGATGAGATAAGAATGGATGTTTTGGAGATACCTCAATCAGAGTGGCAAAAGTTCTGCGACAATTGGTTCAAACACATGCAAAAGTGTATAGATTAAGATCTATATGGGAAATATTTTGAAAAACAATAAAGCGATTTTCGATGATTAATATCGCTGTTTTCGCTGTTTTCTAATCCCAAAATATAAAAGGCAACCCTCGTACTTGGAGGTATTGCAAATGGAATAACGATGTTAGTCATACCCTTTCCCATTCTATGGTGGAAGGAATTGCTCATATGTATTGAGACACTTAGTGTCAATATTGAGCTTTAAGAGGTACTAAAACGGTCACAGTAGTACTAGGGTACGCTTGGGTTGAAAAAGTACTAAAAATACTACTGTAGTACTGACTTCCCTGAGGCACACACATGGTATATTTGTTTTGTTGACACTTGTAGTTAAACTGCTGCACCCTTTTAAATTTGGATATAGAGGGCAAATTTTTAGCCAAATCAGGTGAAAATTTAGACTTCTAAGGGCTGAAGAAAATCAAATTCTGTGATCAGTTAATATGGGGTCTATATCTCTTTATAGACCGATTCAAATCATAGTCGGCATGGATGTTGGAAGTCATAACTCAAGTTCTTGTTTCAAGTTTCAGTCAAATCGTATGAAAATTGAGGCTTCTGAGGGCTCAAGAAGTCAAATCCGGGGGTTGGCTTGTATGGAGGCTTTAACTGACCTTTTTTGATCATATTGTATTTAGCATGGGTATTGAAAATCCTAGCACAAGTCTTTATTCCAAATTTCAGCAAAATCGGATGAAAATTGAGGCTTTTAGGGACTCAAGAAGTCAAATCCTGGGATCGGTTTATATGGGGGCTACATATAAATCTGAACCGATATGGCCCATTTGCAATCTAGGGTTGTCCAAAAAGTAATTGCGGATTTTTTAGAAGAAAGTAAATGCATTTTTAATAAAACTTCGAATGAACTTTAATCAAATATACTTTTTTTACACTTTTTTTCTAAAGAAAGCTAAAAGTAACAGCTGGTAACTGACAGAAGAAAGAATGCAATTACAGAGTCACAAGCTGTGAAAAAATTTGTCAACGCCGACCATATGAAAAATCCGAAATTACTTTTTGGGCAACCCAATACCTCAATAGGAAGTATCTTTGCAAAATGTTAAGCAGCTAGCTCTACACGTTCGACCGCTATCGTGATTTCGACATTCGGACGGACATGACTAGATAGATTTAAAATGTTGAGGTCAAGGTGTCACAAACGGAATGACTAGATAAGTATACCCCCATCCTATGGTGGTGGGTATAAAAAGGTGTTATATAAGGCCAAGCCGAGTCCTTGTCCCTATAGTTGTTTAGAGAAATCAAATCTTTGATCAAATAAATGAACCATTTAGGGCCTGGAGAAATTTTATGGAAGATTGATTTTTTTAAGGTGACCACATTCAGTTTTGTATTACTCCGCCTTACCATAATTAAGAAATAATCCTCATTGCGAACTGAATTAAGTGCTTATTTTAACATTTCGCATAAAATCCAATTCAAAATGGTGTATTTTAAACCAACGAAACGACTTCTATGACAAATGGACCATTAAGCAAAAAAACCCATTTAAGCTTAAACGTTTGACATTTTTAAGATGGTAGAAATACCAGTATAGACTATAAAGTTGTCAAAGTCAGTTAAATTTTGTCAAAAACAAAATGGATTGGTCACCTCGGCATGTTTCCAATTGACTTTTTCTTACGACATTTTTCATACCTCTCCGGGGACATGCAATAAAGCGGCAAACATAAAGAGCTATAAACACTTCGTTTTGCCTTTCATTGCGTGAATGTTGTTTTTCTTTCTTGTTTTTGGCCATTTCGCCTCATTCCCACTCTTTGGCTATGAACTGAGATTTCGACCATGATTGTGGTGTGGCATTTAATCGCTTACACAAACTCATACATAATTTGAGAGTGGGTAATGAGATTGACCGACTGACCGTAAGGACACAAACAGACAATTAAGGAAGCATATCAACTGATGGACATATGAACCCGAATATAATTACTGCCATTAATTAGCATTTTGTGCTCTCTGTGATTCATACAAATGAAGAAATTCTAGCCCCATATATATTGACTCAAATGGGCCATTTGTCTGTGTGTGTGTGGGAGCGTGTGTGTGTGAGTGTGCCTTTAAGCTTTAAGGTCAATTCACATAAAAACTGTAAGCCGAATATTTAACTGAAGCTTATGAATATGGGCTAAAACATATTTTGCTAAACGCAATGCTCGTTTTTCCTTGTTTTTTGGTAGATGCCAAACGAGCCAAAGTGGTTGCAGCAGAACCCCTTCTTGATTGCACAAATCCCTGAGATCGTTCTAACGGCTCTGCAGCCATATTTCTCTTTTTTTTTTTTGAAACTGTACCCCAAACGCATAAGTTTTGATTTGGCCCATTTGTGTGTTTACACCAAAAAGTAATAAAACCACTGGCAGGACGTTAAGTTTTACAACGTGACCAAAATGTTTAGGTTACTGCCAATGTTTGGCAAATCAAACATGGACACCAGCAACTGATATTCGGAAACAGCCCCATTCTGCCCAATGCAGGCAGAACGTATTGGGACTGTGGGTGATGGGGGGTGGACAGAAGCTAGCCATATGGGCATGGAGACAGACTAACATGGCGTTTTATGTGCCAAGCGACAAAAATAACCAATGGTCACGAGAAAAAAAATGGAAATTCCGTCTTTTTATGACCCGGATATTTGTTATATTTGTTGTTGTAAGCCTCTTTTTGAAACCACAGAAAAAACGAATGTTCTAACGCATGTTTGGTTGTTTGTTTGTGTTGGAGCATTGTTTTTGTTTTGGGGTAAATACCCTATGCCGCTCTAAGAATAGGGTGTAGGTGTTATTACTTAGCGCATATGTTTGTAACGCCTGGAGAGAAATGCATCGATGGTATTTGATTTATATCTGAGTTGCTAGTCCTTAAATTGTACGATTTGTATTTGAGAGTTGCAAGCAGAGCATTTAATTTACAAACAGGACTGCTGTCAAAAGGTAAATGCAAATTTTGCCAATGAAGGAACAGGGGCAAACTTCTCACATATCAATGAGTGCAGTCCGATTCAAATTTAAGTTGAATGATAAGGGGCCTCCTCTTTGGTGTCGCACCTCACAAATGTTGCCAGCATTAGGAGGGGAAAACCACCGCTGAAATTTTTTTTTCTGATGATCTCACCAGGATTCGAACCCAGGCGTACAGCGTCATAGGCGGACATGCTAACCTCTGCGCTATCAGGTTATAAACCGATTCCCACTTTACTTAGCACAGTTTTTAGAATTCATACTGAAACACTTCGTGAAAAATTTCAGCCAAATAAGATAAGAATTGCGCCCTCTAGAGGCTCAAGAAGTCAAGATCCAAGATCGGTTTATATGTTCAGCTATATCAGAAAATGGATCGGTAGAAGTATTTGTGCAAAATTTCAAGCAGCTTGCTTTACTCCTTCGAAAGTTAGCGTGAATCATATTGAACACGAATGACGAAGAGCCTAACACAGCCCACTGTGTCAAATTTCAGCAAAATCGAGAAATTAGCAAGTTTTAGCTGTCCCAAGAAAATAAATCGTGAGTTGGATATATATGACAGATATATCCAAATGCAGCCCGATCTTAACCATACTCGGTAAGAATGTCAAAGGGCCTAACGGAACTATTTGTGCTACATTTCAGCGCAGCAGCGGAGACCACCGTAACGCAGAGGTTAGCATGTCCGCCTTTGACGCTGAACGCCTTGGGTCGAATCCGGGTGAGACCGTCAGAAAAAATTTTCAGCAGTGGTTTTCCCCTCCTAATGTAAAACTTCTCTCCAAAGAGGAGAGACTCGGCTATAAAAAGGAAGCCCCTTATCATTGAGCTTAAGCTAGATTCGGACTGTACTCATTGTTATGTGAGAAGTTTGCCCCTGTTTTCTAGTGGAATGTTAATGGGCAAAATTTGCATTTTACGGTTATTTTGTCAATAATTTCACCTTTTATGGGGCTAAAACCCTAAATCAGGTGATCGGTATATATGGCACCTACATCCAAACCGATCTGCGTCATATTGAACAGCGTTGTCCAGGTGCCCAACACAACTCGTTGTACCAAATTTTAGCGAAATTGGAAAAAATGCGCCTGATATTCGCCCAAGACTTCAAATTGAGAGGTCAGCTTATATGGTAGCGATATCGAAATATAGACCGATCTTAACCATACTCAGTACGAATTTCCAGTGGTTTAACGTAACTCATTGCTCCTTTGTTCAACAAAATCGGTTAATAAATTCGCCTTTTATGGGTCTAAAATCTTAAATCCGGAGATTGGTATATATGGCAGCTACATCCCATTCTGGACCGATCTGAGGTTTGTCGAGAAGCCTAACACAACTCACTGTCCCAAATTTCAACGAAATCGGATAATAAATATGGCTTCAATGGTTTTATGATCATAAATCGTCGGATCGGTCAATATGAGGCCTATATCAAGATATAGTCTGATGTAGCTATCTTCGAACTTAACCTGCCTATGGACAAAAAAAAAATCGGAGGATATAAAAACACCCGTAAATGAAGAAAATAAATTTATGTTGGACGCCAAAAAAAAAAAATACCCTATATGCGTCTCCATATCCTTTTATTTATTATCCCTCTTTTGAATGCACAAAACAAGCACATTCCGCATTTTGTAAGGGGAGGTTCCTCTTTATAATACTGCCCAAGTTCTATAGTAGGCACATGAGTTTCGCTGCTGTCATACTCAAAACTGTCTTTAATTTTTTGGCTGGCTTGAAATCTGTGGAGACGGTTTGTGTTAGTCTGACACTAAAAATGTTTTTGCCTGTTGTTGTTTTGTTTGTTTTTGTTTTGAGACTAGGGATTTGAAGGCTTGTTGTCTAGTTATGCTGGCTTAAACCCAAATAAAAACTCACAAAAATATATAAGCGTGCATTTAAAGCCTCGTCAAATTTATGATGGCTATTTTTTCGTTGGCCTCACTTTCCTGCCACACATCCACATCCGGTTGGCATTGCAGAAAAAATAATAGAAACATAAAAAACGGA